>NW_024349569.1:394212-571201 GCF_902729225.1 Pteropus medius
AAATATAAAGATGCTCAATATCATTAATCATTAGGGAAATGCAAATCAAAACCACAATGAGATACCACTTTACTCCCACTAGGATAGCTAAAATAAAAAAGACAATAATAAATGTTGTTGAGGAAGAGAAATCGTAACCCTGTGCATTGCTGGTGAGAGTATAAAATGGTGCAACCTTTTTAGAAAATTATTTGGTAGTTCCTCAAAAAGTTAAATATAGAGTTGACCCAGCAATTCTACTCTTAAGTTATTCCACTTGAGAAATGAAAACATGACCACACAAAATCTTGCACATGAACATTCACAGCAGCATTATTCATAATAGCCAAAAAATGGAAACGACCCAATTTGTCAGCTGATACATAGATAAAATGTGGTTTATACATAGCATATTATTTGGCAATAAAAAGATATGAAGTACTGATGCAAGCTACAACATGGATAACTTGGAAAACATTCTAACTGACAAGCCTGTCACAAAAACACCTATCGTATGATTCCACTAATACAGAATGTTCAAAATAGCCAAATCTGTAGAGACAGAAAGTAAATTAGCTGTTTCCTAAGAGCTAGGGAAGGAGATGATGGGGAATGACTGCTAATAAGTATGGAGATTTTTTTAGGGGGTGATAAAAATGTTCTAATGTTCTAAAATTAGGTAGTGACGATGGTTACAGAACTGTAAATACTGTACAAAAATCCACTTTATTGTACACTTTAAAAGGGTGAATTTTGTGGTAAATGAATTATCTCAATATTACTGTTATTAAATGAAGAGTGGATTGACTAGAGCTTGCTTTCATGTCTTGTAACTTGCAATGCTGAGTCAGCATCTTTTGCATGCCTTGGAGAATTGTCATTCTCTCTGTAAGTTTAGATCAGCTTCGAGCCTTTTGTCTTTTGGGTTTTCAGTGTTGTGAAAATTTTTGCTGATATCACTTCCTCTGGGGCATCTTATCCTTTTTTTTAATCACTACAATTTTTCTCATTTACGTTGACAGTTTGCCTTCACTAACTTCCTATGGCTCTGCATACTTAAGTCTTTAACGTTGGCAGTATCAACATGACAACCAAAAAAGAGTAGGCTCTTCTGTAACTCCTGTTATGTTCTGTTTTGTTTTCACTTCTGGCATTATTTTCATTTCTTTACTATACTTCTGTCATTTTTGTTGCCAGTTACCTCTTTTCAATTATCTATTTTTGTTACTGTCATGCAGATTTATCACTGGAACACAAAGATGCAGCAAAACTACATGCTTTACTGTCTGGGTGAACAGATTTTGAAAGAAGTATTGTGATTGTTCACTGATGTGATGTCCTCTGTTACTTGTGTAATTATTTGTAGATTGAGGAGCTAGAAGTGAAGGTTATATTTTATGCATTACTCACACTTAACATATAATGGTAACTGAAAGTTGAACTATGTTGTTGGGGGATTGGTGCTATTTATTCATACTATGGTAACTGAAATTCATGAATATTGGAATTGTGCAAAGAAAGCCAGGATTGCCTGTACTAACCTATTGGTTTTATGAATCAAATTTAATAGGTATTAGACTACAGATATTGTAATAAATAAGAGAGGACGAATTTTGTATTAAAGCATCTAAGATTTAGTTTTCCATTAAAAGTTTTACCAACAGTATATCAGATTATATATTATTTATTACCTCTTATGTCTTTCATTTTCATAGGAAGTTGGTATGCCTGCAGATTATGTAAACAAGCTTGCTAGAATGTTTCAGGACATAAAAGTATCTGAAGATTTGAACCAGGCTTTTAAGGAAATGCACAAAAATAATAAATTGGCTTTACCAGGTATTTTATAATTTATGTGTATAATATATATATTTTTTAACTTTTTAAAAAAAATCTTTGTTTTCCAGTAAATTAAAAATGAACCTTGACAGTAATAGATAGAAAGATGTTACAAAGACCACATTCTTTGAAGACATCCTGCAAAACAGACTTTAGATTTGCTAACCCTTATTTTGGAAACAAAAGGACACTTTTTAACAAAAGCTTTAGTCTTGTTTTTTTTTTTTTATCAAAGCTTGCCTTGTATGTATGTATATGTTTATTTATTTTGAATTTTATCCATTGTCAAGATTATTTACCTTATAGTTTTCCGATATTCTTGCCTATAGCTGATTCAGTTAATATAAAAATTTTGAATGCTGGTGCCTGGTCAAGAAGTTCTGAGAAAGTCTTTGTCTCACTTCCTACTGAACTGGAAGATTTGATACCTGAAGTAGAAGAATTCTACAAAAAAAATCATAGTGGTAGAAAATTACATTGGCATCATCTCATGTCAAATGGAATTGTAAGTAAATATTGTGTTAGTTCAGATATTGGTTTGGCTGAAAGCAGCAGGCCTCCAAATAAGTGTTGCTTAAACAAGATAGCTCTTTGCTTCTCTCACATTAAAAGTTTGAGCAGATATAGTGGTTCTGTTCCATGAACTTGTTAGGAACATAGTATTCTGGTTATGTCACCATTCTTAAGGTATTGCCCTTGTTTGCAGAATCCAGTATCATCTCTCCTGTGTCTTTCAGCACAACAGAAAGGTGAGGGTATAGTATATGTTCCTTTAAGGGCAACTTCTAGAAGTTTACCTCATCATTTCCACTTATATCTCATTGGCCAGAACTCAGTCACATGGCTAAATTTTGCTCCAGAGAAAGCTGGGAGATGAGCCTTTATTCTGGACAGTCATTAAGGTCTGCTAAAAATTTTATTACCATATAAGAAAGGAAGAATGGATATTGGAAGACAACTACCAATCTTTTCCAAATATAATCTCATGTAAGAGAGATTAGAGAAATTGTAATCATTATGAAGAGATTCTTATTTTTTTAAATTACTTTATCTATTATAGATAACATTTAAGAATGAAGTAGGTCAGTATGATTTGGAGGTAACAACGTTTCAACTGGCTGTGTTATTTGCGTGGAACCAAAGACCCAGAGAGAAAATCAGCTTTGAAAATCTAAAACTTGCAACTGAACTTCCCGATGCTGAGCTAAGAAGGACATTATGGGTTTGTTTGTTTTTATGTGTTCTGTTTTTAAAATTGTATCTTCTCACAAAGCAGGACATATGTGTTAGCTTGCTTATATTTTATAAATTCATAATTCTGAAATGACTTTAACCAAGAAAAATAAACCAAAGAAGTATTTATGGAAAAAAAGAAATTGAAAATAAGCAAGTTTCTAAGATGGAGAAAGGCAAAAAAAAAAAAAAGAGAGAGAGAGAGAAAGATTGAGTTGGTATTTAAATATTACCTGTGAGGAGTGTGGCAAAGATTTCATAATGAGAATTTGTTCATTGATTTTATGATAACTAAAAATTTAAGGATTAGACAACTTTGGTCCTTTTGAGGGCTCGTAAAATGTACTCTTTAGCCTTTGCTTGTAATTACATTATATCCCTACCCCATAGATCTCTTAAATTACCTAGAGAGAAACAGTTGGTAAATAACTGGCAAGTGGTGTTTGTGGTGGGTCATATGTAATCAGACTTTTTAGTTTCTTGTCTTATTGTAAAGAGAGCATTCATCACTTCCTCATAACCAACTCTTCTCGTTGTGTCTGTCCTCATTGTTATAGTCATGGAGGTACCAAGTAAAAGTTTGAATTCTGAATTTGTGTTTATAATGTTTCCTCACCTGTATTGTTCATGTTGGAGAATTGATATTAGTATCTAACTCTATTTATAGATGCTAATTGTTTTCTCTTTATTCTTCATAGTCGTTAGTAGCTTTCCCAAAGCTCAAACGTCAAGTTTTATTATATGAACCTCAAGTCAACTCACCCAAAGACTTTACAGAAGGTACCCTCTTCTCAGTGAACCAGGAGTTCAGTTTAATGTAAGGTTTATGTTGGTTGATCTAAAAACTAACTTGTTTGAATTTTAGTGCTTTATTTTTAGCAAAATATTTTTCTTATGTAATATTTAAAACATCTGTATGCTGTCACACTCTAGATTTATGCCATTTAGTTGTTTATTAAACATGTTAATGAATTAGAGATGTTTACTTTATATATTATTCATGGATATATTTTGAGTTCTGACATTTTATTGTATTGCTTTTCATCTTTAAAGTAAACCATCCTTTTACATTTTAAAGCTGGCTTTACCCACGCAAAGCATTTTTTTCTTAAGATCCAGTTAGAAGATAATGCTAAAATACAACCCATATATCTTCAATTATCTAACCAATTCCATAGCAGTATAAATTACATTAACTTTGTTATTACAGGGAGTGTAGTCATCCCTGTTTTATTAACAGAGCCTTTATTGTGTTTTGGGGAAATCATAGGGTTTATTTTAAATAAAACTGTATGTTGGTTATTTGTTACTTTTCCTTTAAGCAGTTCTGGATATTAATTTTTAGAATATTTCTGACTCTTTCAGACATTGTTGCTATAATATGTTTAAAAGGCCTTTCTCTGTAAGATATTGATGCATTGTTTTTTATAGAAAAAATGCAAAAGTTCAGAAAAGAGGTAAAATCAACCTGATTGGACGCTTGCAGCTCACTACAGAAAGAATGAGAGAAGAAGAGAATGAAGGAATAGTTCAACTAAGAATACTAAGAACCCAGGTTTGTAATGTTAAGACAGAATGTCTAAAATTTGAAAAACTTTGGCTTTTTGGTTTTTTTTGTTTTTGTTTTTAATCTTTAAACCCCCTTTTTTTGAATTTAAAAACATGTAGGAATTCAAATTTTTTGTAAGGAAGAGTTACTTTCCATTTTACTGGAATTTAAAAGTTGTATTGATGACATTCTCATATCTGCTGAAAGAGATGTTTGTATGGCTTGGCGGACTCTGGTAGATTCTGTTGGTTGGGCAAAACCTTGGTTTTAGGTTGTGTCTTCCTTTGACCATACCTGAATAAATGTATCTCAGCAACAAATTTCAATTCTAGAATTAACATATTTTAATTTTAATTTAAGACTTCTAATTCCTTTGTAATGTGAAATTAGGGAACATTTTAAAAAATGTTTTAAAGCTAGAGTTATGATACCTTCCATCCATGATAAAGAATACCTATTGCAAGCTAATATATGACCATTGTAACTGGTCATACTATCAGATGCGCAGAGAAAATAAAGGTTTTTTTGTTTTATCTTAAACTAATCCATAGTTATGCCCATTCTAGTAATCCAAGCTGTCCTTTTAGGTAATGCCGAGACATCTTATTTCTCCCTGATCCTACTCTGCCCATCCCCATTCTTTGCAATTTTCACAAATGGCATCTAGATGTAATTCATTTGACCTTGCAGTGACAGTGAAGGGATCATCTATAATATTTATACAGTTGTGACAGTGTCTTGGGTTCTTACTCTTAGCAGCTGTGGAGTGCTTTCTCTCTCACCTACGGGAATTTGACTTTCTGTTGCTATCTACTGCTGATGTCTATAGCAGATGAACTATAATTATTCTTTTTCCAGTTGGGAAAGGCTACATAGTCTCTTCCCTCCTCTACCTGCCTGTCCTCTGCTCTTAACTGAGCCCTTGAGCCCTCTGAAATTATGCCATATCTTCTGTGTGGCCCCCTTTGCCTTCATTGTACACTGTCATTATCATCTGCTGCAGGATCACCTTCACCTGCCACTAAAGTCCCAGTGGCAGGTCCATTAGCTCTGAACTCTGTGTCATGTGGGAACTGAGAGAGATTCAGGAGTGCATATTATTTCCATCATATCATCCCACTCTTCAAGTGACCTCCAGCATATTAAATGGGGACCAGAGCCAGAGCCCCTCTGCTTTCCATTTTTCTCTCTCTAATACAACTACTGTCTTCACCTTTACCAAGTCTAGAAGAGGAGAAATTGGGACATTTACAGTTGTTCCTCTTCTCTTCCTTGGTTCTTATAATCTTCAAATGCCTGAAGGGACAGACTTCTCCTTCTTTCTATTTGTACCCTTGGCATAAATCCCTGTGATCAAGATCGTGGCATCTGGATATGTTGAGAATGGGAGGAATTCATCTGACCTAGTGACAGTGAAAGAATCTTCATGTCTATACAGGGGAAGTTGAAGGCACTTTTCTCTTACTGAGTAGTGCCTGATTTCCAAGTCTATTGCTTTGCAGCAAAACTTCATTTTGTAGCGTATCTCAGCCACAGCGGAAAGGCCTCGAGCCTGCAACCTCAGCAGTGTCAGAAAGGGAAAGAACAATACTCCACTTTGAATGGTAAAGCAAATATTGCTTCATTTTTTGTTTTCACATTTCATTTTCAACAAATTCTAATCTTGAACAAGACAGACAGATGCATTTTGCTGGCCAAGGAGAGAGCTTGAGCTGGAAAAGACAAGAGAAAAGAATATTTGAAAGCTAAGCAGGGTCGGGCCTGGTTAGTACTTGGATGGGAGACCACCTAGGCATACCAGGTGCTGTAGGCATAAAAAATAAAAAAATAAAGGATTGTAAGCTGACAAGGTCCTTGCAGTCTGTGACGTCAACCAAGGGTTGCCTTGCCTAAAAAATAATTTAAAAAAGAATATTTGATAATTTTCTAGTTATTTTTATTATAAGCTTAATAGTAATTAAAGAAACCACCAAGGAAAATATTTATAAAATTGACTTAGATGAAAAATGCTTATTCCTGAAGAAAGTTAAAACATTTCATTGAATCAGTACAAACTGAAGATAATATAAAAAATAAAACTTATCTGATAAATATATAAACAGTAGTAATTATCACTTTTTAAAACAGACACCAACTGGCCTCTGCTACTACACAAAGAACAGTGCAAGGGGAAAGGTATGTGTAGGGGTTTGCTGTATCTTAATTGATTTTTAACATAATACCAGATTACATACATATTGTGTTCACAGGTAAGATAAATTTTTTAATGTACATGGTGTATGAAAGGAATTGGCCAAAACATTAAATGTGGTTTTCTTTCATCAGAGGAGTTATAGAGAATTTTGCTTTTCCTAATTTTTCAAAATCTCTATAATCAGATTTTCTTTTACAGTGAGAGAAAAAAAGATATTTTTATTTGTTAGGTAAAAGATGCTGGTCTCAAGATTAATCTAGTGACTGCTAATCATTTGGATAGATGTTGAATAGAGGATGAAATACATAAGAAGTCATTTTTCGTTTTGTTTTACTTAAATAATTTAATATATTAATGCTCTTATTTTTTTCTTTTAGGAAGCAATCATACAAATAATGAAGATGAGAAAGAAAATTAGTAATGCTCAGCTGCAGACTGAATTAGTAGAAATTTTGAAAAACATGTTCTTGCCACAGAAGAAGATGATTAAAGAGCAAATAGAATGGTTAATAGAGCACAAATACATCAGAAGAGATGAATCTGATATCAACACTTTCATCTATATGGCATAATTTTGAATATTATGGACCAAATTAAGAACCCAAATTTTGAAGTGCTTGGGCAGAAAGTTGTAACAGTTTGTGCTGGAGGAAGGTTTATTTGGACTTTGATTACATAAATATTAAAATCTCTGCCTTACGTAACAAAACAACTATATTTTGGCAATCACCTTAGTTAGCATGATGGCATTCCTTCATGTTGCACACTCTTTAACAGCATGCTGTTTTGTGGAGAAACTTGCATTCATGAAGAGCCCTTTATGAACTTTTAAAGGTAAATTTGATTTATGCCCACCTGAAGAAATACAGTTGGGAAAGATGAGGGCGGGGTTCTTATTGCTTTTTTCTCTTTTTTTCCTCTCTTACAAAAATGTGCTTGCACAAGGAAGGATCTTCAGATATTTGTGCACTGAAAAATGCTGTTATGTTTTGTTTTAAAAATGCAATTAAAACTAGAAATAGCACTCTTGGTTTCTTTTGATCAAAGGAGTGAGCTGGTCTACACAACATTGGGAGAGGGCAGATGTAGGTGAGACGATAAGTATTTAATAAGTAGCAAATTATTTGTTCAAACACTGCTTCAGTATAATAACTGGATTTTAATGGTGGCCTAAAAATGGTATTAAATTTTCCCAACTTACAAATGTTGGCTTTCTTTAAGCAGGAGACTGCTGTTTTAATTGTTTGGTGTTAAATGATGAGCTTTTTTTTTTTTTTTAATCTTGTATGGCTGGAGAGCTTGTTTTGAAAAAGTGAAGCTTATATTAATTGTTGCTTCAGTTTAAAAGAAAAAATATGGAGATAGGTCATTTTGATTGCAGAGTCAAAATAGCAAAACAAATATGTTAAGTGTGTTTACTAACACACTTAATATTTATATACCTAATATTTATTATGCCATATCCAAATTTATTAAAAACAAGGTAGAAATCTGCTCTCACATAATACAGTTATGTAACTGATCTCTTAATCTGTAGCATAGAAATATTTTGGTATGTAAAGTCTCTTGATTTAGGGATTTGTAGCCTCAGGTTTCTGGTAAGGAAGACGTTCTGTTTTAAAAAGTAATAAGTGTCAGTCACCTGGAAGGAAGAGAAAAACCACAATTTAAGACCTAAAAAGCATAAGCAAAATTGTTGCAGTCTTACTATGAACAGTAAACTTGCCAAATATATGTACATATATATTTATATATTTTAAAAATAAACATTTTTAAAATGTTCAGAAGGCAACACTTGTTCCTTTTAGTCAATCCAAAGTAGCAACTTATTAGTTGCTGGTAATGGAATACCCAGAGTAGTGAAGATTTTAGGACATAAGGACATGAACAATTTAAAAAAGAACTTATTCCCCATTGGGAAAGAATGACTCAACATGGATTTTTATTCATTATGGTGCACATTTCAAATTTTCTTGCAAATTATTTTATATCTTGTTTGATATTAAGTAAAAGTTAAAACATGATTTTCAAGATGGTAGGACATAAAAGTGCTGGAGCATTGAAAGACATACAGTATTATTGCAGAGTGCTTTCCAGAGCATTTTATGAAATCTGTCCCTAATCCCAAGAGGCTTTGTGAGCTGCCTCCTGAATGAAGGAAAGCGAGTTTAAAATACTTAAAGTTTTGCTGGTTATAGTCAAATGCCTGTTCTGAAACTCATAGGAAATTGGAATTTTGTTTCTAATTTAAAATCTTACACTTAAGCTCTAAGGTAGTAGTATATGTCAGTTATTAGACCAAACATATTGTGAAGAGTTAAACTAAAATAGTGCTCACCATTTTCTCTAATTAAATGACTGCTAGCAATGGATAAATTTTAATTTGTGACAATTGTGGTCCTTATGTTTAACAAATAGTTTGGTATTGGCATATTTGCTTATCTAATACAAGAATGCCAAAGGAAGAAACAATGGAAGGAGAATATTACAGACCATTTTTTAATGTTTAATATTTGTTGTTTTAAATCAGAATTGTTCTCAGAACTTTTTTGGAACTTCTAATTGTTTGGGTCATTTAATTTAAGAATGAGAGCCATGATGTTTTGATTTATAAAGGCAAATTTAATGCAAAAGTGGGTAACTAAATCCATAGCAAAGTTTTCTATTAAATTTTATAAATTTTTTAATAGCTAATTATGTCCTAATTGTATTTTGGGAAATAGAACAGCAGTAATAGACTCACAGTTTTCATCATTTTTTTTGTTATGTACATAAAAGTTTAACTACTTTTTGATGTTTATGAAAACCATTTAGTTGACAAGGTGCCTATATCATTATTGAATTTTCTTTAAATACATTTTGACGATAGATTTGCTTATTTAAATAAAAAATCTGAAAAAAAAAAAAACATACCAGCAATTTGCTAAAGACAGAATCACAGATAGTATCCTTTATTGGGTCCCTTTTCTATAATGTGCACTTAAAATCAGTGCTATCCGAGCTGGGATGAATATGTACTTTTTTCCCCGCCATGAGTAGTATGGCAATAGGCTCTTCAGGGGTTAATTTAAGCTTCAAACATTCATCTTTAATTTCAAGATGAAGCCATCTGGAAAATGTTAACTTCTGTTGCCATCTCATTGTCAAAGTAAAAAAGACATGATATAAAATTTACAAAGTAAAAATATAGAACAATTTTAATGCTTACAATGAAATAAATATTAAACCATTACTGTTCCAATAATTTAATGAGGATCTTGAAGTAAATTCTGAAGTCTTCCAATTTTACATTTATTGGAGGGGTCCCTGTATTCTGTCAATCTGTTTAATTCTCTGACTCTTATTTTGTGCGTAAATGTTAAAATTTCCAAAAATGAAATGTTAGCTTTCTTGTTTTTGCTTTTTATTAAATTTAATACAAAATATGACTGGGGTAGCTTAAAAGTATTTTGCATTATTTGCAGTAGGAGTTCATTAGCCCTGCTCAAAGGGCAGATTTTAAAAATTCAATTTGGGTGAAAGATTTGCTAGTTTTCCAGAAAGATTTGCTATCTTAAACTCAAGCTGGTTTTTCTATTTTCATGTAAATGACTGGGATGCTATCTTATAAACTCTTCCAAGATCATATTTGTGAAATAAACATTACATGAGAGCTTTCCTGTCATCTACACTATATATGTTGTCTGGAGTGTTGAACAAATTTGAGTTCCTAAGTTGTAATCTCCTCGTATGGTATATACGATTTTGAATGTGTGCCACTACATACCAAGATAATAATGCTGTACAATTTTAAATGGTAGCAGTTTCTGTATGCAGTAGGCTGAAATATTTTGATGAACTGCTTAATTTTTGGATTTTATTTTTTAAGTTGTATAATTTATTTTCTTGCAAAATAAAAATGTAATATAAAAGATTTCACCTACCCAGAAAATATTGATGTTCTACTGTAAAAGTTTCTAAGAGTTTAATTAAAAATTTTATAATTCGTGAAGTAGTAAATCTCAGCCAGCCTTAAGAATCAGAAATATGAAAAGTAACTCACTTCTTTTATATTTCAAATTTTAGCGCAAAATGAAAGTTTTCAGGAATATAGCTTTTCCATTCATGATAGCATGTGTCTGTCATGCTTAGAAGAGGTCAGACATAATAAACATAACAGTAATTAATGCATTCATTCATCAGTTTAGATAGTCGTTGTCGTAACCCAAATTTTACATCAGATAAAAGTAAAAAATATAAATTATTTCATGTTTTGTATGTATTTGCAAACTTTGAAATATTTAAATTCATGAGGTTATGTCCTAGTGACCTCTAAAAGCAAAGCTCTCCCCGCCCCAATAACATCACATTGTATTAAGTTTCAACATATATCTTTTGGGGAGACAGTCTATGGGATTTTATAATGACTCTGAGCTAAACCTTGGACTTTAACTGGGATTTGAGGCTTAAGAGAACTGACTTGGAAATGAAAACAAGAAAGTACAATCTCAGTGTAAGATTCATCAGAACCTAGAGACATTTACCATTCAGCTTAAGCTTCTGGGCTCTTTGCTTGCACAGGCTCCTTCCAAGGCCCTGGGAAGTGTTCCTAGGAATTTGTTATTTTTCTCAATCCCCAAAATATCAAAAGTTGGATCTAATTCTGCTAAAACAATATAAAAACCTGTCCGGCACATAGTAGAAACATAGTAGGCACTTACTTAAATGTGGATCGAATGAGTAAGAGTATATGTTCTTGTGAACAGGGTAGAGTTCAGTATTTTAAGTTTTAAATGGGAAGACTATTTTGTAGTTGCTTTTTCTAGGCTGTAAATTCAAACACGGACGTTAACATGTCACTAAACTTCTGTTTTGAACAATGGACAGTCTGGAGCAGGGGTCTCAGACTGTTGAGTCGCAGACTTTTATGAGGATCTGATTCAAGAAAAAGGCATATAAAGATACAAACAATGCTCTGTATAAATTTTAAGTGTTCCAACACCCAAGATTAAAAATCTTCGTTAGATCCTAGAGTGAGGAAAGAGAATAGCAGTTTGTTCTCTGGGTTGGTAATGACCTAATGTCACAAGTACTGATCCAAACTTAATCTAGTGTTTGGCTGTTTGTCTAAAGAATGACGAGAGACTTTCTCTGGGTGTTACTGAGTTTTGCTATTTTCATTTAATGGTATATGCAGTTTTTCCTATATTGTTCTGTGGTTACTGAGGCAGGCTGATACTAAAGATATTTCTTCACAGGTGGTTGATGATTGAAAGCAGTGGGAACCAGGGACGGGGTAGGGAGAGGGGAAAGTTATTGTTTAATGGGCATAGGGTTTCTGTTTAGGATAATGAAAAAGTTCTGGACATTGATAGTGGCGATATTTGCAGAACATTGAATGCCACTGAATGTACACATAAAAAATGGTTAAAATGCTTATTTTTACCACAATAGAAAGATAAATATGTTTTGGAAAGGAATGAACTATTGATACATGCTATGATGTGGACAAAACTGAAACGCGTTACGCTAAGTAAAAGAAATCAGTCACAGAAGACCACATGTTGTGTGATTCCATCTGTATGAGATGTCCAGAATAAAGAAATCCATAGTGACAGGAAGATTAGCTGAAGCCAGGACCTGAGAGGAAGGGGCAGGTAGAGAACGAGATTTAACTGCTAATGAGTATGGGGTTTCTTTTTGGAGTATTGAAAATGTTTTCAAATTTTATTATGATGGTTGCACAACTTTATGAATATACTTAAAAGACATTGAATTGCACATTTTAAATGGATGAATTGTATGGTGTGAATTATATCTCAATAATAATCTTAAAAAGGTAATAAGTATTAATGGACAAATAGATGGACATTGTCATCTGAGAAATGGTAAAATATCTATAACAATGTGTAGTTGGAATCATAGAGGATAGAAAGGAGGGCATAAGCAATAATTGAAGAGCTATCGACCAGAAATTTCCAAAATTGATAAAGATACTGACTCTTAAATTCAGGCATCTCTTTGAGAACCAAGCAGGATAAATGCCAATTAAAGCTTTCCTGGGCACATCACAGTATAACAGCTAAAAACTGAAAACAACCAAAAAGTTAAAATAGCCAGCGAGGGGGTAAAATTCCACACTACCTTCAATGGCAAAGAAGTTTGAGGACAGAGCCAACTTTGCAATGAGCCAAGTTTAAAAATTCACACCCCTTGTTAAGAGACCATAATTACTGTACCTATAAGAAAGAGTGGGGCTTGGGAACACCTTTCCAAGGTCATTTTCCTATGGCTGCTAAATGTGTGATTCCCCCCACCCGCCACCTTACCACCTCCATTCTCAGATGACCTTGCTTTGAGAAAACAAGCAGAAAAAATAAGGCCTTTGAGCATGAACTTTCATAACTTGCCTTCTCTCCACCTCTAAACTTTACCTCTGACAGTGCACGTCTTCATCTGATGCCTGTCTCGGGAAGGAGATGACCTCACTTCTTACTCAAGGCCAACTATTTTACCTTTTCACTGAACCCCTTCTCCTGCCTCCTTTGTCTTGCTCTAAAAATATCTACGTTTCCTGTATCTATATCCTTCCTTTGGTGATTTCCTCCTTAGCCTACAACAGGGGTTCTCAAAGTTTTGGGTCTACAGAGCAGCAGCATTATCATTACTTGAGAGCTTGTTGGAAATACAAGTTTCTTGAGCGCTACTCCAGACCTACTGATTCAGAACTCTTCAGGTTGGGCCCAGCAATCTGAATTTTAATAAGCCCTGTAGGTGATGGCGATGCAAACTAAAGTTTGAGAACCACTTGCTTACAAATGTATTCAAGTATCCACCATCCTTTAAAAAAATTCCTCCCTCTACCTTGATCATGCTATGACCTTATTTTCTTTCTTCCTCCATTCTTTGCTAAACTTATGATAGAGTAGTCCACAGCGTCTCTCGTTCTACTTGATGCTTGTTGGTTATGTCCCCACTGGGCCTCTCGCCCAGCTTGTCAGTGACCTTCCTGTTGGTTAATGGGAAGTTCATTTTCAATCTTCCTTTTACTCTATCTCCATATAGCATTTGCACCTTGAACACCCCTAGTTATTGAATTTGTTTCAGCCCTTAGCTTCAAAGATACCATTCTTCTCACGCTTCTCTCTCTCAGCTTTCTCTCAGTCTCATTCTCTGGCCCTTTTTCTGCCTTCACACCTCAGGATTCCACCTCTGTTTTCTACACTTGCTGAGCTGCACGCTCTTTTCTGGCTTCAACCACTGTCTGCATGTTGATGCTCCAGACTGTCTCCAATTCAGGCTTTCCCTCCCAAGATCAACGTATTTCTTGAACATCTCATCATCTGTCAAACTTGTTCCACTTAGTAACTATCTCAGTCTCTCAGGTTAGCAACCTTGATGTAATCTCTCTTGCTTCCCTCCTGACATTACGATATGATTCCACTTATTATTATGTCTGGAATCTGACATTTGTTTACCTTCTGTGTTCACTGAATTGAAAAAGAATTTCATAGTATGCTTATACCATCTGAGGTATGTGAGGACTAGCTCCCTGACTGCTTCTTGGCCTGCTTCGAAGAAGAGTAAGTGTACAGAGTGTTAAGTGGTGGTCAGTAAGATTACGTTTGCTTTAAATCTGTGGCCCTTCTGGATCCCTGGCCTATCCTCAATCTTTCTCTTAATTGAGCCTGAGGCTTGAGATGTGAACTGGATCATTCCCTTTAGGCTATGGCTGAGGGATCACTCCAAATCTAAAGCATAAACACAGGGAAAGTATTTTCATTTTAACATTTCCCCCACTTTCTAGTGCAGTTCCTTGCTCAGTTATGGTCCCACTATTTGTAAAATTGAATTGCGAGGCCTGGGAACCACTATTGACAAAACCACATTGTCTGAAGGTGAAGGAACATGTAACAAGCCCAAACATTGTCTGGATGAATAGGACTTTTGTCTTACACTCATTAAGACCTTCGTAATATTATCTTCCTTTGTATCTTTTTGTTCTAGATCCCAAGATAAATCATATGAAAGTTAATTTTAGGAACTGTCTACTATTGTTTGTGTATCTGCCTATTGTAATCATTTTCTTACTCAGAACCGAGGTGTCAAATGACAAAACAATTTATTAGCAAGTTTGATGTCCTTATTCAAGGAAAAACAATCCATAGATTGGGGGAGTACGTTGCCTCACAAGCAGCAGAACACGCTTCCCAAGGGATTTGGGGCAAGAGCAAATTTTTAAGTTTTAGAAGCAGCAATGTGGAAACGGCACAATTGGCTTGGAGGTTAGGGAACAGGAAAGAGTATCAATCAGGGAACATATAAAGTATTTGGCTTAAATTGATTGACTGGGGGTGCATATCTGACCTTATTTAGAACAAGGAAATCATTACAGATGCTTGCAGTTGAGAATTGGCTGGCTGCACATACTGCACTTCTGGCCAAGCGGAACATTTACAGGGACGCAAAAGTTACCTAAGTTTCAGTTTGCTGACTGGCACCCTGGGCAGGAGTGGCTCCATTTTGGGCCTAGAAATTTATTTCAACAATGGGGTACAAACATTTCCATATGTCTACTGAAGCTGCTCTCTTGATATTGTGTTCTTCCTAGGACTTCAAGGAAAGAGATGTTTTATGGGGCATATACGGTAAATAGAAAAAGTAAGGAAATGGCATATGCAATTCGACCCAGGATATGTATTTTTGTTTCCTATGGCTGCCGTAACAAATTACCACATACTGGGTGGCTTCAGACTACAGAAACTTATTCTGTCACAGTTCTGGAGGCTAGATGTCTGAGATCAAGGTGTTGGCAAGGTTGGTCTCTTCTGTGCGTTCTAGGGGAGGACCTGTTCCGTGCCTCCTCTCCTAGCCTCGATGGTTGCCGGGACTCCTTGGCATTTCTCGTTTTTGTAGACGCATCACTCCCGTCTCTGCCTTCATCTCCACGTGGCTTTTTCTCCTATGTCTGTCTCTCTGTCTTCTCTTTATAAGGATACCAGTCATTGAACTTAGGGGCCCATCCTTATCCAGTATGACTTCATCCTTACTTGATTACGTTGCAAAGACCCTATTTCCAAATAAAGTCATATTCACAGGTATGGGGGTCGGGCTTTTGGGGGACACTATTCAATCTAGTACAATGAGTTATTCCAATACACTAACTACGATAGAAGTTACTGGTTATAGAACTTAATTAGAAGTGAATAACAAAGATACTTGTATTATGAATCTAATACCCAAATTTTTTCTAAATTTCTCTTAAAAATTTTTTTATTTTCTAATTTGTTTTCTGCTGTGGAAAGTATTTTTATAATCTTCCTAAAATTAGCTCTATGTTTAGAAAGCCATTCTGGGGCTTATGATTGTAGTTGTGGGCATTTATAGAGAGGAAGGGGCCAAAAATTTTACCAAGACTACTAACTAAATATACCGTTCAAATCAGAAGTCTCCACCTACACTAGAGAGATATTGGCTAGATTTGTAACAAGTGTGGTTAGAAATTAAGAGGCGCTGCATTTCAAAGGATTTAGCTCTTCAGTAAAAACTATATCTAGACACAATGTTACCTACTGTGGCAAGAATGATAACTAAAAGCTACAAATTCAGATATACTTAATTTTCTTTTTTTAATTCCAACACTCCATTTCTATCTCATGGAAGAAATTTTAATCTAGTCATTTTTACCTAAACTCAGTCAGATTTGGTTATCTTTTCATAAATTTTAGGTTTAAGCTCTGTGACTTTCAGGTTTGTTCCCTTTGCCCCTTCCGTCCTAGTCTACCTCAGAACCAGGCATTGTCCGCTGCACCTCCACATTGACTTGTATTGTGAGGCCCGATTTCCCAAGAGTGGGGCCTCTTGAGAACCACCAGCTCTAGCTAACTTCTCTACTCCTCACAGCTACAAGAGGAAAATCACTCAGCTGTTGGGGGGACTTTTTTGGGCATTGGAGGCTTTCTGTGAGGCTACCTTAGGCCCCTTGTATGCAAGCATCCTAAGCAGCCACCTCAATCTATTTAACCTTTGGTCTCATGTGGGCCTCTTTTTTGGAGAAATTAGATCTACTCTCATAAAACTGAATTTAATGTGTGTGTGTGTGTGTGTGTGTGTGTGTGTGTGTGCAGATACATGATGTGCATGTGTGTAACGGGGCAGGGGTTCTTATGTCACACTCCCCTGTGGATGGGCTGCAGGAGAAGACAAGGACCAAGGGCTTGTCGCAAGGACACTCATCAATGGCTAATCCTCTGGTTTTTTTCTCCAACCCTAGCCTTTCTTCCCTGAGTTCTACATAACAAGTATTGGGTGGCAGTAGGAAAAATGGATTTTTAAATTGTTCTTGTAACCTAACATAAAGTCACCTAAACTATGACTTTAGAATTTTAGAATAAAACATTTAGTGTCCTTCTGTTTGTTTTGGTTCCACTCTCCAGGGTGATCATGACTTCACAAGTTGAGGGTGAATAGGAGATCATTTACAGATTTTTTAAAAAGTAGGGGTGGAGGATGCAGCACATCACAGAGTAATCTGGTTCTCTGCTACCTTTCTCTTCACAATTCTTGCTCCATCTGCTTTGTTGTGTCCTCTTCCTCCACCTGAGCACAGGTCTTCCCAAAATTTCTCTATATAGAGACTATTCTTTGGGTAATCTCATCCACTTAATACCCTCAACAATTGCCTCTCTGCTCTGACTTCCAATTATATATTTTAATCCTAAATTGGTTCCCATTTTTCTTTCTGACAAATGTAAATAAAGATCAGAATTAGTTTTTATTTAGGAGTCTAAACTGCCCCAAGTACAGACTACTTGAGTGCTATAATTATTCTGGATTCAGTCCCCCCCACCCCCATTTTCTACATAAAATCTTAAAATTTCAAATTTCTAGATTCTTAAATGGAATTATTAACTGTATTTGTGATGAAGCTGCTCTAATTTTTTGCAGTTTAGTTTAGAAGAGCAGTTGTCTGCCATAGCTCAGGAAAAAAATTGCTCTCGTCCCCCACCTACCTCCTAGGTCTCTTTGAACTTCTTTAGAAGCTGTCCTGTCCAACATAGTGGCAATATTTCCATAGTGGAAGTGCTTTTGATGGCAGAATTGTCCAATCAAGGCTGCTTCTAAAGTAAGTCTTAAGGTAAAACTAGTGTAAAGGTTAAAAGCCTAGTGCCTAGATTCAAATTGCAGCTCTGTTACTAAATACTTGTTTTGCAATGGACAAATTATATAACTTCTGTATCTGAGTTTCCTTATCTATAAAATGTGGATAATAATAATCTCTAATTTATTGGGATTTTGTGAGGATTAAACAAACCGTGAAAGAACTGCCTCATACTAAGAACTATATAAGTAGCTATGATTATGACATATAAAAAAGAGGCATGAGAGCTACACAGATTGGTTAAATAAATATTAAACCAAGTGGA
Organism: Pteropus medius; assembly: GCF_902729225.1. NCBI lineage: Eukaryota > Metazoa > Chordata > Mammalia > Chiroptera > Pteropodidae > Pteropus > Pteropus medius. The sequence goes on from NW_024349569.1 coordinate 412,412, forward strand.
ATTGAGAGCCTACTACTTGCAAATAGACTCAGAAACTGGCAGATTAGCCTTAAAGCCAGACCACAAGGAACCTACAGAACAAAGGAAGATTCCTGCAGAGATTGCTAACAACTGTTTACCCATACCTTTAACTCTTGCCCATACTAGGAAAGGAAAACAGGAAAGCAAAAACTTTAAGCTGTACCTTGCACAAGTTAAAGATAAACTCAACCATTCATTCCATTCTTTACCCCCTACAATCAATAATTTTCCATAGAAACTAAAATAACATATATAAACCCAGCTCTTTAGATGTTAGGGGTCTCATTCTCTGACTCAGAGGAAACCACGCTTTGTTTATGGAGCGTTATTCCTTCTCTAATAAACATTCCTTTAACTTGCTTGCTCTTCAGTTCTTTCCTGTGTAAAGCCAAGGCCCCTCTCTTGGTGTAGGGCTTGAGTCCCCACGGTGGGGTGGGGGGGATTCTCTTTGTCTTTTGCTGTTTGAACCTCTAGTCTAGTCATCAGCCTTGGCCTCTCACAACTGGTAATCTCTATTATGCCAGACAAGCTGTTTAATTTTGTTATTTGTTTAAAGTTTCAGCTTTTAAAAAGATCTAATATACTTTGTACATTATACACACACACACACAGCTTAAGCACTAATACACATCATAATGATTTCTTTTCAATAGCTATTGAAGCAATAGTTATAAAAATGTTTGTTCTTGGCCTAGAGTAGGGTCTCCAAGAAAGAAGGCATGGATGTGACATTCAAGGTCAAGACTTGGTGACCTATTGAATATAGAGGATCTGGTGGATAAAGGAATCACACATTGCTTTAAGGGACCAACCTGGGGTGACAGGGACATTAAAGATAGATGTGCTGTATTTATCTATTGCTATGTAAAAAAGTTATCCCAAAACACAGTAGTTTAAAACAGCAATCGACATTTATTCATTTTATTATTATTTTTTTTTTCGTGGATCATGAATTTAGACAGGGCACAAGAGGGACAGCTTGTCTTTGCTCAATAATGCGTGGGGGCTCAACTAGAAGGGTTGAAGGCTGGGAACTGGAATCATCTAAGGGCTTTTTATCCATATTTGTGGCTGGACCTGACCTAAAAAATCACATAACCTCACTCCTGCCATACTCCATGGTGGAGGCAGTCAGTAGTCCCTGCCCAGATTTTAGGGGAGAGAACACAGACCCCACTTCTGGTTGGAGGAGTAAGCATCAGTCACATTGAAAGATGGCTTGTGGAGCTATAGGTGTGGCTAGTTTGAAAAAAACAATCTCCCACAGCTGCCAACAAAACGTAATAACAAGTTAACACATAAGTAAGGGAAACTTTAGGAAAAACAAGGGTTTGGCTTAAAGTTGAGTTGAAGTATTCATTTTGTATGTTGGCATTCCTTTTATCTTATATTTGACAAATAATGTAAAGGAAGATAATGCTACCAAGTCACAAAGATTCGCTGTCTCCAACTGAAGATCCAAAGTTAAGTAATAGCTTCCCAAAATGTGTGAGAATGATCACAGTAACGATATCATTCTCTGGGAAAAGATACAGGAAAGCTGTACAATATAATATCAGTTCACACTCCAGCTCTACAACTTTCTTTGCAATCATGGACGAAAAGTTAACTTCTTTGTATTTTAGTTATTGTGCAGGTTCAGAGATAGTCACCCCAAGATGTGCTTGGTGGTATGTGGATTGTATTGAGCTAAAGACAACTTTAGCTTCAGGCTCAGGAGAAACTTCTGCCCTACTTTTGACTACCTGGAAGAACTTGAATTAGGGGTCTATGGGAGATTAGTTAAGGGGTGGATAATACAGCATCTAATCCATGGAGTTTTTGTTAAGATTAATCCTTATTAATTGTTCAGTAAAGTTGTTACTATGTATTCTATTCCTTTTATTCCTCTTACTGAAAAACAATTGCAAAACTATCTCATATTAAAAGCTATTTGGATTGCTTAAAAATATTTTCATGCATTTCCTTCGTACTTTATGGGAATATGCTCCCAGCAATGAAAAGGCCCAGGTTTACACATAAACCGCTGGCTTGGGAAGGTCAAGGACAGTGCAGGAGCAGCGCGCCAAGTGTTTACTGGCTTCCCTGCGAGCATCCAGAACCGCGTGGGAAGTTCCTCAGCGGGGCTGCGCCAACTTCGCGTGAGAGCTCCGCCCTCCTCTAAATACTTGTTTAGAGGAGGGCGGAGCTCTCACGCGAAGCCAATCACCGCGGGCCGCGGCGGGCCAATCACCGCGGGCCGCGGGCTCCTTAGCTGCCATTGGAGGGGGCCGCTCCGGAGCCGCAGGGCTGGGGAGGTGGCCGTGGTCGCGCACTTGGACCTGCGCACTCGCGGCCCGTGCTCCGCCTTCGACGTACGTGCTCCGCCTTCGACGTACGTGCTCCGCGCTAGGCCAGTGCCATGGCGGTAGTGGCGGCCCTTCTGCGCGGCTGTGTCCGCTGGTGCAGCCCCCTGCTTCGGCTACAGATGCAGGTGAGAGGGGCTGGCGCCCGGGGCCGGGGGTTCGGCGTGCCCAGTCCCCGCCCTGGCAGGTCCCTGCCTGCGGCTCCGCGGCGGAGCCTCGCTGCAGGCTTCAAGAGTCATCCTTCCGCGGGACCCGCTCGGAAGGCACGCCAGTGAGTGTGTGGGTTCCCAGGGTTTCTTGTGTAGTTGCGATGATTGCTGATTCGTGTGGGTAACGGGCTGCGCAGTTTGGCCGGCGGAGAGGCCTGGGATTGCCTCTGGCCTTTCCTGACCTCGTGGAAGTTCCGTAATACTATTTCTGAGCTTCTCTGTGAGCGTTAGATCAAGAGATTTTGTTTTCATGCAATAGGTGATCATTGGGCTTACAAGGTGTGAGGCACTATGTGATAATAAAATGAAGTATGCCTGTACTGATTATAATTAAATGGTCCTTTAGACCTTTTAGGCCTGCAGTTGGATTTCTGTGCCACTCACCTGAAGAATACCAGTGATTTTTTGTGTGTGTATTTTTTCCTTCTTGACCTTTATACGTATTTGACTCTGTTGACCTCTACTTGTAACTCCTATTTTTTTGTTTTGAACTAAAATCATTCTTTTAATACTCAGACTTTAAAAAATTTTCCTGCATTGTTCTTGTCCTGGGCCTGTTAGCTTCCAGATTCATTACTCTGCTCTCTGCTGTCTGGATTGCTGTGAGGCTGACCATTGCAGGTCCCAACCTCATGATCTCCATTAGCTGTGTGCAGACACTGGCTGAAGATTGGGAAACAGGAAGGGAGAAGCCATGATAATTTCCCCCTCCCCACTTCTGTGGTGTTTCTGACAATGTCTGTGACTCCTTTGGTTCTTGCTTCTGCCAGGTAACCCTGCTTCTTCCCTTTGTCCTAAGTGTGCTAGTGCCTTCTTGTTGCTAATCTCTGTACTCTTGTCTCCTGTGTTCTCAGCTCTTCTATCACCTGTGTATTTAATTCTCTGCATTTAATTCTGTGTTTCAAGTGAATGGTTTTTATTTTCCTGATTGAATCCTGATGGATACACTCAATGTTTTTGCTCCTTCCCATTCATTTTCACCCTGTGGATTTTTGAATCTCCTTCCTTATGTTGTAGCTGCCAGCCCCCGATAGACACACGGACCACCAGAAACCAGTGAGTTATAGGAAACGCACTCTTTATTCAGCCAGCTGGGTCTGCCAGGGGTACGCAGACCCCAAATTAAGCAGCCCCAAAATGTAGAGGTACAGGGTTTTTAAGCCCTAAACCCTATTCCTCATTCTGTCTTAAACACAAAGTTCTTCTTCTGTTTACTAACTGTCAACCCACAGGTCGGTTGTGCAAGCGGGGATACAGAAGCAGAAAGCGTAGTTAGAATGTTATATTCCCATGGATGATGACTTATGTTCTCATGGGTGATAGCCGAGCAGTAATTTTCTAGCTAGCACACTTGGGCCTTTCTTCCTACACAGGCCAAAAGAACAGCCTGGTGTTGTGGTAAGCAAACAAGTAGTGATAGTAATCTGAGATGGTAATAGACAGGGAGATAAATGGATAGATTCAAGAGAAAGCACCATGGTAGAATCTGTTGAACTTAATGACTGGCTGTGAGGGGCTGAGAAAGGAGTTAAGTATAATTTTGGGGGCCTGGCCTGACATGTATGTGGAACACTGAGGAACAGATTTGGTGGTAGTACTTTGGAAAGAGCAGTTGCCTCAGCTTCCTAAATTTTATTACTATTTTAAATAAAATATATACTGTGTGTAATAAAATATATAATATGTACCTATATATGTGTAAGCATGTAAAAAACATACATGTATAATAAACTGATTGGATTTGAATAAACTGATTGGCTTTGTGACTCTGGGCAGGTTGTTTGACCTGCCTGTGCTTTCGTTTCCTTACCTGTAAAATAAGAATAGTAGCCACGGGCTGGTTCTACCTCTAGAACATATTCCAAATCCATCTGTTTGAAACTACCCCTCTTGGGACCTCCCTGGCCCTAGCCACATGAGATCTTGCCTGGGTGCCTCCTTTTCCTACTCCTGCCTCACTAGTCAGTTCTCTACACTGTGGCCGGAGTGGTCCTTTTATAACAGCCTTCAGTGGCTTCTCATTACACAGACCAGAATCCAGACTCCTCATGTCCTGTTTAGTCTCTTTTGCTTCTCTAGCCTCCGCTCACCTCTAGCAGTGCTCTCCTGAGTGTGTCTCCTGCCATAAGTTCTTCCCTGTGCCTCAAATGCTCTTTCCCTAGATCTTCCCAAGGCTCTTTTATATTCATTTCTCAGCTCCAGTGACATCTCCAGAGAGCCCTTTTTTGACCATCCTTTGTAAAATAGGCCCTCACTCTAGCTCACTATCCCATTTTACTGGCCTCATAATGTATTTACTCTGGCCAAAATGTTGTTCTTCAGAGTTGCTAGTAAGCATCAGACTTTGTTCAAATATTTGTTTAGCATCTCTTGCCATCACTGGAATAGGAAATAAAATCAGTCTCTTCTTGGAACTCACAGTCTAGTGGGGAACACTGAGCGTTACAAAATTATATATTCTGGAGAAAATGCGCCTGTGCACAGGGTGCTGTGAAAGCTGGGATGGGGATACCTGTCTCTGTCCGGCATGGTCAGTGAGTTTCCAGAGTGGGTGGTGCAGCTGAGCTGTCCTTGAAAGATTGTCTTAAGCAGATAAAACCTAACTAACTGGTTGTGTTCATTCAGCACAAATTTATTAAACGCTATTTTTAGTGTCCTGACTCTTCTATACTTTTTCCATTCATTCTGAGGTATTCAAGGAGTACTAGGTGCTGTACCAAATAACAGGGAAGAGCAGTGAACAAGAGACAGTCGTGCTATCAGGAAGCTTGCATTGTATTGAGAGAGGGAGAGAAGAAATGGAGAGGGTGAGGGAGAAGAGGGAATAAAGATGTGAACCCCATATTTACACAGTGAGAGGTGCATTGAAGGAAGTAAACATGTCGAAATAAGAGAGGCCAACTTAAAGTAGCTAAGGAGAACCACTCTGGATGTGTCTTTTGAGCTGAGAGCTGAGGAATAAAAATGAACCAGCCATGGAGAGCTGGGGAAAGACTAGTAGAGGCACACTGCCGAGATCTGGAGGTGGGAACTGGTTCAGAACAAAGAGGTTGCTGTGGCTGGCACAGAGCAAGAGTGATATGAGTTTGGAAAGCAAGTCAGGAGCCAGATCATGCAAGGCTTAGTTGGATAAAGGGAAGAATTTGGGTATTATTCCAAGGGCAATGGAAAGCCATCAAAGAATTTTAATCATGGGAATGATGTGATCTGATGTACATATTTTTTCCTAGCCTCTCTTTTATTTTAAATTTTAATTAGTTTCAAGTATAGAGTACATTGGTTAGACATCTATATAGTTAGTAAAATGATCCCCTGAATTGCTCCCTCCCTTCCCTGACCCTCCCCCTAGCCGATGTATTAATACTAACTGCATTCCCTCTGCCTTGCTGCCCATCCGCGTGACCAACTATCAACTACTAATTTGTACTTTAACCCTTCACCCCATTCTCCTAGCTCCCCAAACCTCCCTTCCCTCTGTCCGTTGCCAGATTGTCTACTATATTTGTGAGTCTGTTTTTGATTAATTCTTTTCCTTAAATTCCGCATATAAGTGAAATCATATAATGTTTATCTTTGTGTGATTTAAATACCTTCTAGGTCCATCAAAGCAATGTCTTTTTCCATCCCCTTGTTTTTCATATGCAAGGATCTTGTTTTCTTATCCTTTCAGCCACTCTATCTTTTGGTTGGAGCACTTACTTCTTTTCCATTTCGGGTACTTATTGATAGGAATGTAGTTGTTACCATTCTTTATTCCTGTTTTTGATACATGTTTTTTCTTCTTAAAGAAGTCCCTCCAACATTTCCTGTAATACTAGCTTGGTGGTGATAAATTCCTTTAGCTTATTTTTGTCTGGGAAGCTCTTTATCTGTCCTTCAGCTCTAAATGAGAGCTTTGCTGGATAAATTATTCTTGATTGTAGATCCTGGGTTTTCATCCTGTTGAATATTTTGTGCCAAGGCCTTCTGTCCTGCATAATTTCTTTTGAGAAATCAGCTGCCAGTCTTTTGGGTGTTCCCTTATAAGTAATTATTTCATTTTCTCTTGCTGCTTTTAATATTCTTTCTTTGTATTTAACCTTTGGCATTTTAATTATGATGTATCTTGGTGTAGGGCTCTTTGGATCTCTGATTTTTGGAATTCTCTAAGCTTCCTGGGGTTTTATCTCCATTTCCTTCACCAAGTTAGGGAAGTTTCCATCAGTATTTCTTCAAACAGCTGTTCAACATCTTGATTTTATTCTGTTACACCGATCAGACAAATATTTGAAGCCTTAATAGTGTCCCATATCCTCCTTATTTTTATAATCTTGGCATCTTTTTTTCTTGCCATTCTAATTGTCCTGATTGGCTTTCCTGTTCTCTAGATAGGGCATTTGATCTACTTCTTTATTCACTTTGTTTATTCCATTTAATATACTTCTCATCTCAGATAATGTGTTCTCCATTTCAGACTGGTTCTCTTTTATAATTTACATTTCCATTTTTATCTCTTTGTTGGCGTTCTCTACACTTCTCAAAAGTTCACTTAGCATCTTTATAACCAGTGTTTTGAACTCTGCATCTGTTAGATTACTTGAGTCCATTATATCTGGAACTCTGTTCCGTTCTGTCATATGGTTTCTGCTTCTTTGTCTTCCCATTTTGGCTGCCTTTTCATGTCTGTTTGTATGTACTAAGCAAAGCTTCTAAGCCTCCCGGTCTTATTAGTGTGGATTTGTGAAGTAGGTGTCCAGTGGCACAGTCCTGAGAGGGGTTCAGCTGCAGGCCAAATTTAGCCCAAGCTTCTGCCCCTCCGGGGCCACCTGTTAAGATTCAGCAAGCAATCCACAGATGCTGTGCTTATAGTTGCCTCAAAAGGCTACACCAGAAACCGAGGCCAGCTGCCTTCACTAGTGTGAGTCTCAGCAAGTAGCATCTGAGTTGCTGAGGATACACCTGGATGTGGCTTGAGTGAGGCCCGAGGTGGAATAGGCAGGGTTTCAGGGAACCCTCTGGGCAGAGCGACTTCTGTTATTCAGTTTGATGATGTCATGGCTATGGCGGTGCTGTGTCTGGCGCACTGTGAGTAGGGAGGGCTCAACATGGAACAATGGATACCGCCGGCACTTCTGTACAGAGTGAGTCTTACCTCGGCCCTCACTCCGACAACGTCTCCCTGTAAATCCCTGGTGCCCCCTGTGCGCAGCTGAATCAGTACTGGTGCTCAGAGCGAGCAGGTCCGTCACCGCAAAAATCCACTCGCAGACGTGGCCCCTTTAAGAGGCTTCTGCCACTGCCGCAGCCTCTGCCTCACTTAACTGCTCAGGACGGGCAGCCCCGCATCCTAGCCCCGTCCTACCTTCTGCCATTGCAGGGTGATTTCTTGGATTTCTCCCTAGTTGAATGGCTTGTTCATCTAGATCCCAGGCAATTTTTCCTTGCTGCTGCTCTTTGTTTCCGTCACAACTTTGATTTGGTTGCTGAGGGATGAACAGAGCCTCTATCATCTACGCCATTTTTTTCTCCTCTGATTTACATTTTTAAAACTGGATGGACTATGGAAGGGTAGTTGGGAAGCAGGAAGCAAGATAGAAGCCTATTATAGTAGCAAGTGATGGTGGCTGGGACTAGGTGGCAGTAGTGAAGATGAAGCAAAGTGGAAGAATTTAGGTATATTTTAGACAGAGTGTTGACAGTATCTGTAATAGAGTATCTGGGTTTTAAGGAAAGATGAAGGGTGAGTCCTAAGATTTTGGCTTGCGTACCTAGGTAAATTGCGATGCGATATCCTGAGGTGGGACATACTAGGAAGAAACTAGTTTCCTGGAGGTGGAAATTGACAGCCATGATTTTTTTAAAATTAAGTTTATTGGGGTAACATTGGTTAATACAATTAAAGAGCCATGATTTGGACATTAAATTGAGACTATCAAGTCATCACGTGGATAGATGAGTCTGGAGGTCAATTGAGAGATCAAGGCTGGAGATAGAAATTTGGAAATCATCAGGACATAAATGCTGTTTAAAGCCATGGGACTAGATATAATTAAGGAGAACATGGATGGACCTCGAGATAATCATGCTAAGCGAAATAAGCCAGACAGAAAAAGTTGAAAATCACATGATATCATTTATATGTGGGATATAAACCTAAAAGCAACAAACGAACAGGACAGAGACTTATGGACATGGACAATAGACTAGTGGTTACCAGTGGGGAGGTGGGAGGTAGATGGGGTAAAAGGGGTCAAATATGTGGTGACAGAAAGAAATCTAACTATGGGAGGTGAACACACAATGTAAATATATATATATGTATGCCTTACTGTTATTAAAATGTTCAGCTGAAACTTACAGGATTTTGTTAACCGATGTCACCATAAAAAAAAAAAATTAAAAAAAAATGAGACAGTGAAGTTGGAAAAATTAAAAGGGACCTGGAACAAAAAGCCCTTGGGACATTCCATCACTTAGAGGTTGAGAGGGGGAGGATGAGACAGCAAAGGGGACAGAAAAATAACTAGTGAGGTAGGAAGGGAACCTCAGGATTGTGTTAAAATGGAAGCCAAGAAAAGGGAGCGTTTGTGTAGTGGTTTACACACATTACCTCATTTCATTCTTACCACGACCCATGGCGGATATTTGAGAAAACCAAGGTAAAGGAAGTCTAAATACTTGCTCAAGAATACTCCGCTAAGTGAGCCCTGGCTCTTAACTATGGTGCATATTTCCCGAAAAGTGAGTCTAATGTTGCTGAAAGGGTGAGATGATTACAGTGTGTGTATATGGATCTTACTACGCAGACATTGTTGATCTTGCTCAGAGCCAACGATAGTGTGGATAAAATCTAGATTGGAGAGGCTTGAACAGTTAACAGGAGGTGAGAACAAGGAAACAGAAATTATCAATAGCTGTTGGGGAACTTCTGTTACGCAAGGGAGCTAAGAAATGAGGTGAAAGCTTAGTGGGACTATGGCGTAAGGGAAATTTGTTTTTTAGGTTTTTTTTTGTATAACCTTATGGAATGATCCAGAAGTAAAGATGAATGATGTAGGAGAGAGGGAAGGGATAACTGAACATGTGGCATCTTTGAAAAGGCAACTGGAGATGGATTCCAGGGCAAAGTGGAGTGACCAAAGAATGTCCAGAAACTTTAAAGAAGAGTAGAAGCGGCTTAAAAGGCTTTTTGATGGCAAGGAACATCCCATTCCAAATTAGCCACGTAGCAAGGAGCATTTTTGAAGATACACGATAGGCTCTTGGACATCCAAGGAGAGAAAATAGCTGGTGTTGCTGAAACCCTGACTAGAAAAACACTAACCAGTCTCTTGTTTTGTCTCTTGTAGTGTACCATGGTCATTTTTCTTCTTTTAGCTGAGTATTCATATTCAGGAATATGAAAAGGAATCTTCATATTCCTTTTCTTCTCTGTCTTTGCTGTAACCTCTGCTTTTATGTGGCATTGGCTGGCCATGCTGCTGGTTGGCTCTAGCCCCCTTGTGACCTTTCAGTTCAAGTGCCCATCAGTATCCATTTGGCCTAGTCTCTCAGGGTGCCAGCATGGGTCAAAGTCGATTCCATTCTTGGCCCTGTAAGCTCTGGCTTGGGAGAAAGATGGGTCACTTTAGGCTGTCCCTTGCAGACCCTTTAGGGAAAGGAGTGTAGTTGGAGATCAATGACTGGCATGTTTACTACAAGTAAGAACTTTTAACTGATATGTTACAATCCTTAGTGATAAGTAGGTTATATAAGCAGCAGCCCAAATTACATGACATGCTAGGGTGCACTTGTTTTTGCACAGCTCATACTGAGAGGTATCTCCATTAACCAGATGTACCTGGGCCTACTGAGCAGACGTGTGCTAGCCTGGGCCAGTATGTACACTGCCACTTTGATGGACATGTGAAGCTCAGGGGAATAAACACAAACCTTGCTAATCCAGTGACACAGCTCTTTTCAGAGGTACAAATACAGAGATGGCAGATAAATTTTACTTCAAGGTCTGCACAAACAGGTTAATCTGATAGTAACAAGTAACGTTGATGATGTCTATTATGTTTACATTGATGTTCACTGTACCACACCAAGTAATCTTTCTCCTCTGAACCTGTTGTGGGATGCTCGAACAGAGACACGGGACACCAAGACTATAAGCAGAAAGCAGCGTTTATTGATGCCGGCACCGGCTCAGCATTTTCTTATCCAGACTGAGCCCCGATTGTAACACAAAGGGCAGTGTTATACAGTCTTGTCATTCCTACACAGCTACAGATAAAAGGAAGAACATTGATTGGTTGACAAACTGTGAGAAAACTGTTGTTAGCTGGAGAGTCCTTGGAAGGGAGTGGGGGCAGTCAGGAACGAACTTGTTCCAGCAGGAAATGGCAGGGCAGGGTTAGGCTGCCACTTTCCCCACTTTGATGCTCGGACCCAGGATTGGGCCAGAGAGCATCATCTCCTTCTAATTTTTGGTTTAAAGCCTGTATCTCCATAGCACGAGGACTTTTGTTGCAGTTTTTGTTTCTACTATAGCCTCTCTGAAGGAGGTGGTTGACCAGATAAAAAGAGGCAATAGGCTTGGGAGGAGGAGGGAGGTCCTGAGGAAGAGTACTATCCCAACTAAGGTATTAAAGCTACCAAAAGTGGAGAACCAGCCTCCAAAGAGGTTACTAGGGTCCCATTCTTTCCAACTTTGGACGGGCACGTGAGCTATTTTCCTAATATCAGTAGCTATGACAGTCATAGCTTTGCCATTGTCATCTATTTTGAGGCAACAATCAGTCTGGTTAAACTTTCCACACATTTCTCCTTCTTTTGCTAATAGATAATCTAGATAATCTAAGGCTAAGCGGTTTTGGTAGAAAGCTGACTACATCTGGGATTGTTGCCTGGCTAGAAGCTCTAAGGCAGTAGCAGTCTCATTGGTTACGATCCAAGAACTGCTTGTAATCTATCAATCCACTTTATATATATAGGGGTCCGATAACCCCAGCTCCCACCTTGGGCCCAAGTTGTGGGGCCATAGTACTGGATAATATGGTGAGGGTGCCATCCTGATGAGACATTGTCCTCAGGCTTTTGCTGCATGTAGATTGGTCAGCTTCCGGTGTGACCACAGTGGGCCACTGTCTTACTGTCAGCTCAGCTGGTGTTTTCTTCCAGAGGGTTGCCTTGAGGGGACTGGAACACATTCCCACTCTGCAGCTGCAGGTTTAAGTCTGCTGTGATGTATCCAGGGCGTTATTTTAGCAGCCTTAACTACAGTGGGGATGGACAAAATGACAGTAAAGGAGCCTCTCCGCAGGGGTTTTAGGGGCTGAATGTTTCACTCTTCTACACAGAGTCTCCTGGCTTAAAGGAATGAACTTAAGTGGTTAAACTGACAGGGAGCCTTTCCCTAACCCATTGGTTGAAAGTCTGGAAGGTGATCCCTAGGGCCTGTCTCAGAGTCAATTCGCTGATTTCCTTGTGGTCCCCTCGTAGTCCTTTGATGAGTGGTGGCCGCCGCCTATACAGGATCTCGTAGGGGGAGAATCCAGTCTTTTTGGTTGGGGCTGACCTGATTCTTAATAGTGCCATGGGGAGGACTTCGTCCCAATGTAGATGTGTCTCCTGACATAGTTTCCTTAACTGAGTCTTAAGGGTCCTGTTCACGCATTCCACCTGTCCCGAACTCTGTGGTTGATAGGTGGTATGCAATTTCCATTTAAATTTAAATTCTTGGCTAGTAGCTGCACTATTTCTGCTACAAAGGCTGGCCCATTATCTGAGCCAGTGGTGACTGGTAGGCCAAATCGTGGAACAATTTCTCAGAGGAGCAGTCTGGGTACTTCTCGGGCCATCTCAGTCCAGGTGCGGTAAGACTTTATCCAACCGGAATAGGTGCAAACAAAGACCAAGAGATACTTGAGGCCCTATGATCAAGGCATTTCAGTGAAATCTACTTCGAGTTCCTCAAAGGGGGTGCCACTGACACTTTGGACCCCCGGTGGGGCACACGGCCCTTGCCTGGGGTTGTTGCAGGCACAGGCTTCGCACCATTCACACAGGGCTTGGAAGATGCTAGAGATCTGGGAGACATAGAAGTACCAGCCCAGAGTGGTTTCTAGAGCAGTGCCACCAAGGTGAGTCCTTTGGTGAAAGTGTTTGACAAAAGCTGGGGCTAGGCTCCCAGGGACTGCAGTTCATCTGTCCTTGAACTTCCACCATCCACTGGAGAGGGGGCTCCCTCTTTAGTCTTAAACCAGGCTGCTTCTTGAGGAAAGTACTTGGGGTCCCATTCATCTAAGGGACTGGGAAACAGGGAAGCAGTTAGAGCTGTAGTGCTGGCCACAGAACCGCGGATAGGGGCTCAACTCTCACTTCGTAGCTGGGCCATGTCTCAGTTACACTCAGTCACACAGCAAACACACTCCACCCTCCACCCTATGTACTTGAGAGGTCACAGTTTCCTCTAACAAATGTAATGGGGTGACCTTGGGAGTTGATCAGATTCCTCTTCTGTCCTCTAATGGACAGGCTGTACCTGGGACCCGGGTCCTTACCAGTCAGGTGGTGCTCCTGGGCTGATTCCTGTGCCTCTCCAGGTTCCGTTGTGGTCTTGGAGCCGCTGCCCCAGTCTGCTGAAAGAGTTGTCCTACCCTACAGACAACAGGTCTGCTGGCGCCAGGTGAAGTCTGCTTCTCACAGTGTCCCGGGGGCCAGACCCTGAAGGCAAGGGAGGTGAAAAACCGCTGTCTCTGGATCCTGGATGAGCCCTCAGAAATGTTGCGGGGTTCTCGAACAGAGACGGGACACCGAGGCTATAAGCGGGAAGCCGTGTTTATTGATGCCGGCACTGGCTCAGCGGATTCTTATCCAAAGGCCGAGCCCCGATTGTAACATAACAGGCAGTTTTATACAGTCTTGTCATGCCTACACAGCTACAGATATAAGGAAGAACACTGACTGGTTGACAAGCTATGAGAAAACTGATGTTAGCTGGAGAGTCCCTGGGGGTTGAGGGCAGTCAGGAACGAACTTGTTCCAGCAGGAAATGGCCTGGCAGGGTCAGGCTGCCACAAACCCTGAGGATGGCTTGTTTTTATGCCTCTCTTATAGTTCTTACTAAATTCTGACTTAGGAATGTGTACAGATAACTTTAACATTTCTCCCTTATAAAATTATAATACTGCTTGAATACAGGGACCATATTTTACAGATCTCACATTCCCCAAAGTGCATTCTATAAGGTAAGTGATCTTAATATGTCTGAGAAAGCGAAAGATCAAACAGTATTGTGTTCTCTCTCCCTCACAAAGATGGTGAAGGCATCTCTTCAGAGTAGGGGTTTCACTGAATATTCTGATGACATTTTGAATCAAATCAGGACTAAAGTTATTTCTTATAGCAGAGTTGTTTTTATGAACTTTCTACATAAAAGTGACTTTTTCTATCTATTAACTTTGGAAAAAAGATTACCTTAAGTTAAATCCTGTTTTTCCACTCCTAGGAAAACATTGTCTTCAAGCTGCCATTTTCATGTATCTATTCTTATCTAAACACTTTATAAAAATAAATTTTGGGGGGATACCTTGTGGTTACTTTGGTTATCTTTGCTTATAACCACTACTTGTCAAATAATCTTTTTGTCTGTATTATAAATTAAAAGCTTTAGTTGATTATTTGCATTGAATCAAACAAAGCTTGTTTAACCTGTGAAAAGCTAAGTTCTTGGGTTAGTTTAGTTTTTAAATGTTTATAGGCTCTGACATATGTCTGGACATTATAACTATCAACAAGATTAGGTTCTAAATATAAGTTGTCATGTTTGAATATTTATTATGCTTTCTGATCTTAGAGGACAAAAAATTTATTGTTCTTTGTCTAGAAAATTGTCCAATTTCAGATTAATTAGGTCTCTGAACTGTGATCTGCATTTTTAGAATTCGTTCTTATTGGCATTGTTCTTAAGAATAGTGTGCAAAGAATTGAGATGTAAGAGCAAGATATTTTTTTTTCTTCCTTACAAAAGAATTTATCTGATAATATAGACCATATTGGTATGAGGTGTGTTTGTCTGAAAGCAGAGACATTTGTTAGAAGTGGGTGGGGAGAAATAGCAAGTTTTATTTAAATATTTTTTTAAGGAATGAAATTATTTTCTTGTGGTACTCTAAAATTACTTAATTTAGAACCGAAAGATTTATGTTAAAACTGTTTTATGCTTTTACTTAAAAAAGGCTTAGACATTTTAAGATAAACCAGACGTTAAAACATACATTTCCAATGAACAGTTAATCAGAAAAGCATATTATATAGTAATATTTTTTTGATATATGCTAACTGTAGAACATTTGAAAATAGAAGTATAAAGAAGCAATCACCATAACCTCATCACTGAGAAGTATAAAATGATTTTGATTATTATTTTCTACATCATAACATTATATTTATATTACAGGAAATAAGTTATGTAAAACGAAGTTATGTATCAAAACCCACTTTGAATGTAAGTATAAATTTAAATTGTGCTTTAAAATTAAAGAATTTAAAGGAAATGTAGTCAGTAAAAGAAATGCATATTCTTATGATTTGTGCGTGAGGGTCAACTCATGGTGATGCAATAGTTAGGAATAGCTAATTATTGAAATATTAAGTTAAACTCCCAAATTATCACAAAAATATTTCAATCTAGCGCCCTGGATAATTTCCGCTTTTTCCCCTTGGTCTATTGCAAGACAGCCTTCTCTCAGAAACTGGGCAGGGTTTTTCCCTTAACTCTCAGGGACCCCTCATTATATTGTGTGGCACATTGCAGAGGCCACGTGGAAGATACTAGAAGGGACTAAACTAGGCCGGGTATTAGACAAGGACCATCACCTGCTCACCTAGTGCTTTCTGAGGGAGTCCTCTCTGTTTCATACGGGTCCCTAAAATGATTTAGTAATAGCCTTCTACCAAAATCTAAGGAATGAATCTCTTAATTTATGAGTTTAAAATGAGAATGTGGAAGGCAAATGTAAGGAGAGAATTGTTACAGTAGTGTGTCCGAATATTTGAGAGCCTTTTATCTACTTTTTAAATTTCATTTTAATCATTTAAGAAATTATGGCTCTGTCCTAGTTGTGGTGTGGCCACATCTAGCTTACAGATATTGATTCCTATTTCAGAGTTCCCTCCAGTAAGGAAGCCCTTTGGTTAGGGTTGTTTAGTATGCAGTTAACAAGGATAAAGTAATCCTTTAAATTTAACTGAGAAGAATTGAAACTTAAGCTTCTGGTTTCAAACCTCCTATGGAGAACTGGGGAGGATCTATGCCTACTTTAGAGCTGGTTTGTCTTAGGTTTTCTATTAGGTCTTAAATCATAATGTACCAGCATTGAACTGATTAGTTTTACTGTTGTTCAGATACTATTTTAATCTTTGATGAGTAGTCATCGTAAGTATTTCTTAGATAATGTCTATGAATTATGTTTATTTAATAAGCAATTTGGGTAAAATATTTAAACGTAATGTTTTTTTATCTTCTGTCTTACCAGGAAGTGGTAATAGTAAGTGCTATAAGAACACCCATTGGATCCTTTCTAGGCAGCCTTTCCTCCCTGCCAACCACTAAGCTTGGTTCCATTGCAATTCAGGGAGCCATTGAAAAGGCAGGTCAGTAGTTGCTTTGCTTTTTGTTTTAAGGGGGGCAGTGAATCAATGAAACAAATACTTATTTTGCACTTACTGTATACATCACACTTAGAAATGACTTGATGCCTGCAGTTCTGAATTCCCTTGTAAAGAAGTCCTTGTACTACAGAATTAGGAATAAAACTCAAAACCGACAAGAAAAAGAAACTGTTCCTACTATATGTCATGTACTGTATTAAGTAGTCACTAATTACTAAATTGAACAAAATATGGAAATGCTTTTGATTTTTTTTAAAAAAGGGATTCCAAAAGAAGAAGTGAAAGAAGCATACATGGGTAATGTTCTACAAGGAGGTGAAGGACAAGCGCCTACTAGGCAAGCAGTACTAGGTGCAGGTACTTGGAATACATTTTTGCTTATTTTATACTTAAAATATTTGATATGACAAAATGGAGGTCATTTCAGCTTAAATGAAATGTTAAATGCATAATGTAACATTTAAGAGACATATTGGCAGGAATATTGCAGATTATAGTTTAACATGCTTTATTAATTTTAATTCTACAGTTGTTTGATGAGTATCTTTGTTTTTCAAAAGTATGACTTATTTATATTGGTTTTAGGCTTACCAGTATCTATTCCATGTACCACTATAAACAAAGTGTGTGCCTCAGGAATGAAAGCCATTATGATGGCTTCTCAGAATCTTATGTGTGGACATCAGGTAAGAAGCACCTTCATTTCCATTTTATAACTAAAATACGCAGTGCTAAAAGACACCAAAAGCCTAAGCACATTTATGCTTTAAAAGTGATCCTCCTAAGTATAGTTGCTATGTTGTTTCAGACACTCAAGGAGTATCTGGATGTGCTAATTCCTTTGGAAGTAGAGGTCAAAACAATAGCTCAGTATCTTATGTTAAAACGTAGTTTTCAGCTAAGATGTTTTAGTGTTTGGATGACCCTTAAAGTCTTTCTCTGAGATTTTTGGTAATTTAAAACATCATGAATTTTGTATTCACCAGAGTAAGTGTTTCCATCATAAAAGAGAATAAGGTGCTGACCCTGGGAATCAAGTTGTTGATTAAGCCCAGAACTGATGACTAATTTATAGTTCCTATGTGGCCATGTTCAGCTGTTAAATTGTGCAGGCTTTCTGTTGGCCTGATTTAGATCTTGTCTTGACCTGAGATCAAGTAAGAGATAGCAACATATGCTGTGGTGTTAGGAGACTAGACCTAGACTCATAGAACTAAGAGTTTATGAGATCCAAGCCCTTTTTTCAATTGAGGGAAGTGCGGTTGAGACGACCACAAACACAAAGTTACAGGGTTGGAATTAGACAATAGGCATCTCTATCCCTGTCTAGTGCATTCCAGCCTATCAGGGCACAACACACCAGGGTAAAAACTGGCTGAGGTGTTTGCAAATTAGTTCTTAACTGGACAAGAACCACAATTATGTGTACCCTTGATGTTATTCCTCCTTTGCTTTGTTTCTAATTATCAGGCAAGCCAAAGAGAAAAAACAAGGATAGTGATAACTGAGCTAAGCATCAGAAACTTTATATTAAAGATTATATATGCACCATGCTAAAAACTGACATGGTATAGAAACATGTAAAATGACAAATGTCTTTTTTCTTCTTCTCCCTGTCTGAGTCTCTGACTTAATTCACTACTTGTGTAATCTGACACTTAAGAGCAGAGAAACTTTGGGCAAGTTGCTTAAACTGTGCCTCACTTAATGTCTTGGAGATCTTTCTGTATCAGCACCTAAGATAGTATTCTATTGAACTGAACAACTATGATATATTTTATGGGTCCTTATTGAAGGGACATCTAGACTGTCTCCAGTTCTTCACAATTTTAAATAATGCTGTAGCGAGTATCCCTATACGTGTATCTTTGTGTACTTAGATTACCTGAATCGCCTCCTAGTGGTTAAGAACACAAAGTCTAGAGCCAGATGAATTTCAAATCCTACTTCTGTCCCACATTAGCCGGGCACTTACTATGTGACAGTCATTGGAGACGAGTGAACAAAACATTAAAAAATCTCATCATGTGCAAGTCTGCTGGAAAAATTCCTAAGAATTTCTGAGTCAGAAGCTTTAAAAATTTTGACATTTTCAAATACTTTCCATACAGATTATACCAGTTACACACTTTCCAAAGGTTGTGAGAGCTTGTCTGCCTACACGCAGTGTAACACTAACATGAGATATTACCAAAATTTGTGAAACCGTGGGTAAAAATGGTCATGAGATTGTTTAGATGTTTCAAAACTGTTTGAATGACAAGGTTTTGTCTCAGTTGATCTGTTGTGGTTCTCTAGGAAATGTTATTTTTACTATATTAAAACACTTTCAGTTAGTATTTGATTCATTTCTGCATGTATACAATTATCTGACATAGGAATACTCGGCATGCCTTGTTTTGAATATTTATGATTTTGGAAAATGGTCGATTTTATATTGAAGAATAATTGGTACCTTATTTTCTGTCACTCATAGCTATTATCCCCAGAAAATATTCAATATTTCAGGATAACTGAATAAAACTTACATAAGAATTGATCATTTATATTTCAAAATAGGCAAAATAATTAGGTTTCTTTTGTGTAGAACTTGTGTTTGTCTTTATTCCTAATTAATAGCTGTGAGAAAATAACATTAGCTTTAATTTTAATGTCTTATATTAAACCGTTTTTAACAAGCCCGTTAATGTAAATGAATTCCTTTTGTTGATTTGTAATAACAGGTTTCAATTGATTAATATTTATCAAGCTTCTACTATATATGCCAGGCACCAAAGACATGAAAAGAAATATGACAAGCTTTCGGGCCTCAGAGGAGCTTAGTTTACTGAAGAGATTCAACATATAAATATAGCCACAATACAGTGTAATGAAAGCAGTTTTCCAGTTATTGCATAATGCTATCATTAGTATTACGTAGTAATTGGAAAACAAAAGAAGGAAGGGAAACTGTTCCAAGAGCTAGAAATAGGCAGTCAGGCAAAGCATGAAGTGGCTGTGTTTTGAATAGTTGTAAAGGAAATGTGGGTGTTTTTACATGTTGGTGTATGGGTCAAAAAGTGCCAGGATGTATGTGAATGATCATGGTTTCTTTGAAGACCTTTAAACAGTTCTGTGTGACCTGAGGTGTAGGTCTAGGCATGAGACTGGAAAGAGACAAAACAGTCAGATCATAAAGGGCCTTGGTGATAACCATGCTGGAGTTGAGTGTGGATGACACCTGGGTGGAAGGAAAGGCTGCAGCATGTCAGATGATCAAGAAGAAAATTATCATTATTTTTTTAATTTATTTTTTTTAGGTGAGGCAGCTGTTGGTTGACCTCACAGATTGCAAGGACCTTGTTAGCTTACAATCTCTTATTTTTTATTTTTTTTTATGCCGACAGCACCTGGTCTTCCTAGGTGGTCTCCCATCCAAGTACTAACCAGGCCAGACCCTGCTTAGCTTCAGAGATGAGATGGGATCGGGCTTGTTCAGGGTAGCATGGCCATAGACTAAAGAGAAAATTATTATAGCTGTTGATGAAGATGATCTCAATCAAGGAAACAGTAGGATTCTGTGAAATGAGATTACTTCTAATCTTTTAGAGAAGACATTAAACTTTTAGCAGTTTGAATAGAAGTACTGGAAGACAGGAATTTCAGAAGATGGTCTTATATGAAAGATTCCTGGCATTCTTATTAATGTTGGATTCTAATCTTAATTATTACACATTTTAGACCATTTCCTTTCGTCAGGGTCAAGAGAGTTCTTCCTGTATTCACTGTGTAACAAATGTTTAATAAAGTCTGTGTAAAGTACTTGTTTGTTGTAGCTGTGTAATGGGTAAAATAGGTTTTTAACTACTATCTGAACTGACACCTGGTTTTCTGCGTTGCTGAGCAGGATGTGATGGTGGCAGGTGGGATGGAGAGCATGTCCAACACTCCCTATGTAATGAACAGAGGAGCAACACCGTATGGTGGGGTAAAGCTTGAAGATTTGATAGTAAAAGATGGGCTAACCGACGTCTACAATAAAATTCATATGGTAATTATTGCTTTTTAATGGAGAAATACCATCTCTATACAATACTGCTTGATTTTAAAAATTATATGAATTTTAGAAATTGAACTGAAGGTCAGGCTCTGTAAACGTTGATTTTAGCCATGCATTTTAGACAAGTATTTTTCTATGCTCATTACATCAGCCTGGCTCAGTTGTTGAATGAACTGCCCCACACCAGAATAGGGTATATTCTGACTTCTAATAATGTGTTCTATAACTATTTAATTATTTGCCTTTGAAATAGCAACTTCTGGGCTAATTCAAGTATTTGAAGGTAAGACATGAATGAAAAGTTACCTAGAACAGAAAAGTATATTTTAAGAAACTAAATTTAACTGCTAATTTTATTTTATGCATAGGTAACAGATATAAGTGATGCAAAGTTAGTTTAAAAAAAATTCCAACTTTTATCAGGGCAACTGTGCTGAGAATACGGCAAAGAAGCTGAATATTGCACGAGATGAACAGGATACTTATGCTATTAACTCCTACACCAGAAGTAAATCAGCATGGGAAGCTGGAAAATTTGGAAATGAAGTTATTCCTGTCACAATTACAGTAAGAGGTAGAGGGACAATGTTCTAAAGTAGATTTTAATTTTTAGTATATTTTACATGTTGCTAAATTTTTTAAGTTTTAAACTAGTATACTTTTATCTTTGTTCACTTCCACTGAGGACACTGACATTTCTGCTCTGGTTAAGGAAATGTTGCTACTTTAGAGTTAACATAGTTCAACCCAATTTAATGTAAGATTCCTACTCAACTGCAGATTACACTAAGCATATTTCTTAGAAATGTATTTATTAGAACTTTAAGTGACCGACAACAATTAGCTTAAGTGAAAAAGGGGATTTATTAGAAGAGTACTGTGTATACCTCCTAGAACTGAAGGATGTACGGTAGCACCCAGTCAGCTCTGGGAACTTCAGAGATTAGAACTGGGTATTCAGTACTGTTAGGCTATGCTCTCTTGGCTTCTCAGTGCTCCATGCTTTTGTGCTTTATTTGCTCAGCCTTCCCAAGTTGCTGCCTCCATCTCTAGGGTCACCCCTATAGGGTTCTCAGTCAAAGAAGAAAGAGACCTCCTCACCAACTCCTCTAGAATAAATCCACAGTAAAGACTCATTAACTTGGTTTAGGTTATATATCCACTCTAGAAATGATTATTGTGCTCAGAATGATGGGGTACTAGAGTTTATCCAGCCTAGGTCAGATATCTGCGGTCGCAAGAATGGGATCTGTGATCACAGAAGGCGGTGGAGAGAAGAGAATGGGATGTGGCTGAAATAGATTTAAATTGTGTTAAGCTACTTAAAAATCTCTTTAAGACACTAACAGATTATAGATGGTGGATTCTAGATTAGAATTTACCTGGTATGGTTTAATGTATGTAGGCATACAAGGGAGGCACAGACGACGAAGCACCTTGTACAAGTTTCTTATTGAATAACTGTTGTCTTGAATGGCGGTTACTTAAAAGATTTTTGTTTTAGGCAAACCAGATGTAGTGGTGAAAGATGATGAAGAATATAAACGTGTTGATTTCACTAAAGTTCCAAAACTGAAGACAGTATTCCAAAAAGAAAACGGTTAGTATTAAAAGCATAAGAAAAAAATGGAGTCAGTATTATATCTAGTCTTGGAACTGCCTAAGGATTTTTAAAAAATTCGAGAAAACATCTAGATCTGTGGCTCCCAACCTTTTTGGCACCAGGTACTAGTGCCCTTATAAGAATCTAATGCCTGATGATCTGAGGTGGAGCTGAGGCAGTGATGCTAGCGCTGGGGAACAGCTAATACAGACTGACAATTTGGAATTGTCAGTCTGTATTAGCTGTTCCCCAGCGCTAGCATCACTACAAATACAGATGAAGCTTCACTCGCTTGCCCACCACTCACCTCCTGCAGTGTGGCCCAGTTCTGAACAGACCATGGACTGGTACTGATGTTTGGCACAGGGGTTGGGGACCCCTAATCTATAGATGGTATTTAATGTTTTCAGTATATCAGGCTCAAGTGAAATTAACAAATGATATTTATCCAAAGTATATTTAAAATTGCCTAACAATAGTTTTGGAAGAGATTACGGAATGACTATAGAATTCAGTTTTCCATATGCCATTCATCTTGAAAATTTATTGTGATAAAAAAGTCAAGTTTATATAGTCATTAAATATCTGTAAACTTCTTGAGGTCTGAGATGACCACTGTAGTTCACTGTTGTATCTCCAGTGCCTGGCATGTAGTAGGTCCTGAAATAATTGTTGAATGTTAGTATAAATGGGATTCAATGTTAATGGTTTTGAGATCCATTGAGAAAAAACAGGCTTTTAAAATTGGCTGTATACAGTTGTGATAAAACTGAAAAAATTTCCCCTTTCCTGACTGAATTTCTCAAAACCAAGTATAGGAACACATCAGTTTTTTTAAAAAGCATGCAAAAGTACACTTACATTTTGGCAGCAGTCTAGTATAGGGTCTTCATTGATATTTTTAAAAAATAGCTTGACAATTTACATATCATAAAATTCTCCTGTTTAAAATGTACAGTTCAGTGATTTTTTAGTCATTTTTTAGACACTTAACTTCAAGTGATTGTAGAGAAGAAATATCTGATTTCACATTGACTTGAAAAATATGAGTGTCTGCTTTATGGTAGATAAGCAGAGACTCTGGGGAAAAAAATATGAACTGGTACTTATCTGTGAAGAATTATAAACCAGCACTTACCCACTGCTATCATGAAACTGTTACCAAAAATTAACACCAACAGGCATTCTTCCATTAATTGTTATCATTAGCTATGTGTGTTTCCTGAAGGCAGGAGTTGTCTCCATCATATTTGTTAATTATCCATGCATTTAACAACTAAGCAGTACTCTGTAGGAATTTGTTAAATTGAACCAAATGAATTCAGTGTGAATGTTTTGACTTCATGCTCGTTGATGCTTTCAGGTACAGTAACAGCTGCCAATGCCAGCACACTGAATGATGGAGCGGCTGCTATGGTTCTGATGACTGCAGATGCAGCCAAGCGACTCAACGTTAAACCACTGGCAAGAATAGCAGGTAGAAGATGTTCTGAACTTGTTTATTCTTTAAGTTGTTCTTGACTTTCCTTGTCAGTAATACATAATATTGAAGTTGGCTGTTTCTACCTAGCTATAGGTTGTACTTTGTGACAGAATTTAACTACTACATATTTTAATTGATAGAAGCTTCTTTAATATTTTTGTTATAATTTGCTTTATGTAAGATTAAGCTTTAAAAATCTTTTCCTATCCTCTATGAGTGGGAGAATATAGGGTACATGTTTTACCTTGGCACTATGGGGAAAAGTAGCCAGGTAGAATCCCATATACATAAAAAGAATATGGGATTAGGAGTCTGGAATTATGAAATCTAGATGTATTGGCATTTATTATTAACTATGTTGCCTTGGCAGACCCTCAACCTCCTTAACCATATTTTTAGCTATAAAACCTGCCTTGCCTTCTTCATAAAGAGTTACATATTTTTGTTACTTTATAAAAACCTTATAACTTCATTTTATTCTTAGTTTTGATCATGGTTTCTTAATCTTAGCACTACTGATGTTTTACAACAAATAATTTTTTGTTGTGGGGGCTGCTCTATGTATTGTTAGGATATTTAGCAGCAACCTTGGCCTCTACCACTAGATACCACAATAAGTGTCATTCTGCCTGTTGCGACAATCAAAAATACTGATGTCCCTGGAGGCGAATTCTCCTTTCCTGTGAAAGTCAATGGCTTAGATTATTAAAGTGTAGAATTTTAGAAAAAGAACAAATATATTTACATATATTACATGGGTTAGGAAACCTGCACTTTTTGCATATTCTATATAACAGTTGTTAGATATAGCTTTGGGTGTTTATCAAAAAGATTTTAATGATTTCATTTTTTTAATAAAGCATTTGCTGATGCTGCTGTAGACCCTATTGATTTTCCAATTGCACCTGCATATGCTGTACCTAAGGTGAGAATATACTCCATCATGCCAACTTCTGGTTTGCATATACCAAAGGTTGCAGGTTTTAGATTTTAAGATCTTCCAAAGCACAGAGATAGCTTCAATTACTTGTAAGTCACACACTGGTATGGTAACCACAAAGTAGAAGGTTGGTATGGCAAAGGAAAAAAGGGAATGCTGAAGGTCCTGGTTCTAGAATTCAAAGAAAATACTACCAGAAGGAGAGGGTCTTCATTCCAGAAAAGGAACTGCTGGGAGCACACAGAAAGCACACTCCAAATTGTCAGTCTGTATCTCTGTGGAAATTGTTAAAGAATCCCAGGAAAAGAGAGCCCCACGTAGGTTTAGGGGTTGAGGGATCTCAGAAGACTAAAACAAATATTCTCTTTCAGAAGGAGGAGAGCCTCATCCAAGAAAGTGAACTTTAGAGAGTAGCACCAAGGTTTAAAACAACAACAACAAAAAAAGGCAGAAATCAGTGGAGATTAAGGATAGAGAAAATCAGAAACAGTGAGGAGTGACCAATCCAGAGGTGGCAGATCTCAGAAAGTGACATTATACAACGGAAAGTGAATGAATCACCCTGAAAAGCAAGGGTGATAAACAGTTCTGGATTCTGAAGGTAGAAGCCAGATTCTGAGAGTTAGAGAATAGCTACAATTGGGTGCCACGTTTTGACTTGTGCTGTTGGGACAGAGGAAGATGTTTGAACTGTATAGCTTAGAAAGTTATCTGAGTTCACTGGCAGAATAGAGGAAGGGGGAAGAATAGTTTAATTTTATTGTTGCTCACAACAAAAAAACTTCTGAAGAAAAAGGGCACTGGCAATATTTAATGAAGATAATAGCATTAAGGATAATCATCGCTAGCACCACAATACCTTCTTGCCTATGAGGAACTACCAAAACGAGATATTTTAAAAGACTTTGAAGAGATAAGATTAGATAATTTACAGTCAAGTTATATCTCTGAAAATCTGTGCCCCAAATACCCTCCAGCAACTTTTATAAAGCAGAAACTATAAGGGATGCAGTAAAAAACAAACATACTAACACTGGAGATTAACATACCCCTTTCATTTGAAAGATCAAGAACTTAAAACTAAGCAACATATAATCAGTAAAGTAGATCTTAATATGTGCCTCCAAATGGAAGGCACATATTAAGGTATCCATGGAATGTTCAGGAAAATCAAGTTTCTCTCGCTCCAAAATAGAAATAAGATAGTGCAAACAAAATCTTTTTATTAGAATTCAGTAACATGAGAAATAAGAAAAGAAAAAGCCCATTCCTCCTTGATACTGAGAAACTCCCAATTTAAATATCTCTTGCATCAAAGGGCAATACAAACTGAACTTTTGGTCAAGATGGTGGAGTAGATAATGATAAAGGGATCGATCCAACAAGTGGCTATAACTCTTGTAAACATACACACCCAATATAGGAGGGGGCTTTAGCACCCCTTTGACATCAGTGGATAGATCATCCAGATAGGAAATTTAACATGGGAACAGTGGCCTTAAATTACATATTAGACTAGATATACTTAATTGATAGTTTAAGGATATTTCACCCAAAAGCATCAGAAGAAGAATGCACTTCTCAAGTACACATGGAACATTTTCCAGGATAGACTACATGTTAGGCTACAAAACAAGTCAATAAATTTAAGAAGACTGAAATCATGTCAAACATTTCTGATCACAAAGACACGAAACTAGAAATCAATTACAAGAAGAAAACTGAAACACATATATAAACATGTGGGGGCAAAATAACATGCTATACTAAACAATAAATGGTTAACAATGAGATCAAAGAAATAAAAAGATACCTTCAGAAAAATGAAAACACAATGACCCAAAACCTATAGGACACAACCAAAGCAGTTCTGAGAGAGAAATTCATAGCAATACAGCCTTACCTCAAGAAACAAGTCTCAGTGTGACTTTACACCTAAAGTAAATAGAAAAAGAACAAAGCCCAAAGCGAGTAAAGGAAAGAATAAAGATCACAGCAGAAATAAACTAGAGTCTAAAATACTACAAAAGATCAATGACACCAAGAGCTAGTTCTTTGAAAAGATAAACAAAATTGATAAACCTTTAACCAGACTCATCAAGATAAAAAAAGGACACAAATAGAATCAGAAATGAAAAAGAAGTAACAGCACCACAGAAATACAAAGGATAATAAACTATGAATAATTATATACAAACAAATTGGACAATCTAGAAGAAATGGATAAATTCCTAGACACATACTGTCATTCAAGACTGAATCAAGAAGAAACAGAAGATCTAAACAGACCAATAACTATTAAAGAAATTGAATCAGTAATCAAAAAAACTACCAACAAACAAAAAGTACTGGACGAGATGACATCACAGGTAAAATTTACCAAATATTAAAAAGAATTAACATCTATTCTTCGCAAACTATTCCAAAAAACCTGAAGAGGAGCGAAGGCTTCTGAGCGTTTACGAGGCTAGCATCATGTGGATTCCAAACCAGACATTATGACAACAAAAAATTATAAGCCAGTATCTCTGATGAGCAAAAGATACAAAACCCCTCAACAAAATATTAGCAAACCAAGTTCAGCAATACACTGAAAAGATCATACCCCATGATTAAGTGGGATTTATTTCTGAGATGCAAGGTTGGCTTGGTATCTGCAAATCAATTGTGATACGCCACATAAACAAAATGAAGGATAAAAATCATGTGATCATATCAATAGACGCAGAAAAAGCATATGACAAAATCCAGCATCCATTTATGATAAAAACTCATCAAAGTAGGGATAGAGAGAACACACCTCAACATAATAAAGGCCATATGTGACAAACCTACAGCTAACATACTCAGTGGGGAAAAGGTAAAAGCATTTTCCTTAAGATCAGGTACAAGACAAGAATGTCCACTTTTACCACTTTTATTCAACATAGTATTGGAAATCCTAGCCACAGTAATCAGAGAAGAAAAAGAAATAAAAGGCACCCAAATTGGAAAGGAAGAAGTAAAGCTGTCATTATTTGCAGATGACGATACTATACAGAGAGAACCCTAAAGATTGCACCAAAAACCTATTAGAACTGATAAATTCAGTAAAGTAGCAGGATACAAAATTAATATTCAGAAATCAGTTGCATTTCTGTACACCAATAATTAACAGAGAAATTAAGAAAACAATCCATTAACAATTGCATTAACAAACAAACAAACAAAACCCAAAATAAATTTAACCAAGGAGGTAAAAGATGTATACTCGAAAAATTATGTCACTGAAGAAAGAAACTGAAGATATAAATAAATGAAAGCATATACCATGCTCATGGGATAGGAAGAATTAACATTTTGTTAAAATGTCCATACTACCCAAAGCAATCTAGAGATTCAGTGCAATCACTATCAAAATACAATGGCATTTTTCACATAACTAGAAAAAATCATCCTAAAACTTATATGGAACTTCAAAAGACCCTGAACAGCCAAAACAATCTTGAAAAAGAACAAAGTTGGAGATATTATGCTACCTGATATGAAACTATACTATAAGGCTATAGTAATCAAAATAGCATGGGACTGGCATAAAAACAGAGACATGTAAGAAAATGACACTAGACCACTTCCTTATACCACATACAAGAATAACCTCAAAATAGGTTAAAGATTTAAATGTAAGACCTAAAACTTCTACTAAAAAACAGGCAGTAAATTCTTTGACATCATTCTTAGGAAATCTTTTTGGATATATCTCTTTGTGAAGGAAAACAAATGAAAAAAATAAATGGAACTACATCAAACTAAAAAGTTTTACACAGTGAAAGAAACCATGAACAAAATGAAAAGACAACCTACTGAATGAGAGAAGACATTCACTAGTGATACATCCGTTAAGGCAGTGGTCCCCAACCTTTTTGGCACCAGGGACTGGAGCTCCTGTGAGAATCTAATGCCTGATGATCTGAGGTGGAGCTGAGGCAGTGATGCTAGCTAGCACTGGGGAGCAGCTGCAAAAACAGATGAAGCTTCGCTTGCTTGCCTGCCGCTCACCTCCTGCTGTGCAGCCTGGTTCCTAACAGGCTGTGGACCAGAACCAGTCCCTGGCCCAAGTTTGGGGACCCCTGTGTTAAGGGGTTAATATCCAAAACACATAAGGAACTCATACAATTTAACACCAGAAGAACGATCGATTCAGACATGGGCAAAGGACCTAAATAGACATTTCTCCAAAGAGGATATATAAGGTGGCTAACAGATATATGAAAAGATGCTCAGTTATCACTAATCATCAGAGAAATGCAAATTAAAACCACAATGAGATACTACCTCCACCTAGTCAGAATAGCTGTTATCAATAAATTAAAAACAAGTGTTAGTAGGGATGTGGAGAAAAGGGAGCCCTTGTGCACTGCTAGTGGGATTATAAATTGTTGTAGCTACTATGGAAAACAGGTTCCTCAAAAAATTAAAAAAAAAACTATTCTGTCATCTAGCCATTAAACTTCTGTGTGTTCATCTGAAGAAACCCAAAACACTAATTCGAATATATACACCCCTGTAGTCACTGTAGCACTATTTACAATAGCCAAGATATGGAAGCAACTTAGGTGTCTATCAGTAAGACAACTGGATAAAGAAGATGTGGTACATACTATAGAATGGAATATTACTTGGCCATAAAAAATGAAATCTTGCCATTTGCGACAACATGGATGGACCTGGAGGGTTTTATAAGTGTAATAAGTGAGACAGCGAAAGACAAAGACCATGTGATTTCACGTTAAATGAATAAACAAAACAAAAACAGACTCGGATACAGAGAACTGATGGTTGCCAGATGGGAGGGGGCTTGGGAGGCTGGTTGAAAAGGGATTAAGAAGTATAAAATGCCAGTTTTAAAAAGTCGCAGGGATGTTAAAGTACAGCATAGGGAATACAGTCGATAATGTTGTAATAACTATGCATTGTGTCAGGTGGGTACTAGACTTATAGGATGATCACTTGTAAGTTAAATAAATGTCTAATTGCTATGTTGTACACCTGAAACTAATATAATATTGTGTCACTTATAACTGAAAAATATTACATATATTAAAATAGAAATACCGACCAAAATTGCAGAATTTCAAGAAAACAATGAAAAGTTTTGAATGTTAATTATTTGAACATAATCTATATTTTTAACAATTTTAGGTTCTTAAAGATGCAGGATTGAAAAAAGAAGATATTACAATGTGGGAAGTAAATGAAGCCTTTAGTCTCGTTGTACTAGCAAACATTAAAATGCTGGAGATTGATCCTCAAAAAGTGAATATCCATGGAGGAGCTGTTTCTCTGGGACATCCAATTGGGTAGGTAAAATCATAAAGAAAATCTCTAAGTAGGTTAATGGCTGCTTTGTGTTTCTATGTAAGCTTAAACTGCTTCATGATAGTTACTATTACTCTGGGCTTGTTTTCCTTTCTACCTATCCTTCATAGGCAAACACCAACTGTGATAGAATCCAACACCGAACACAGAAATCTGTCACATTTGTTGTGTTGCTTGAAAACTAATATTGTTTTATGCTGAAGATTTAAGATTAAAGTCTATCCTTGGGCTTTTAAAAAAGCTATAACTATTTTTGAAACAAGTCTCCTAAGTTTAAGAAAAGTAGTGAAATTTAGCTAGAAATAATGGCTAATAAACTTTTCAGTAAGTTAATTTGGAATAGAAACATTTTTTGGTTACTCAGATTCTATAATTCATTAAACAACCCAAATGTTTTCTTAATCCTAGGATGTCTGGAGCCAGGATTGTCATTCATTTGGTTCATGCTTTGAAGCAAGGAGAATATGGTCTTGCCAGTATTTGCAATGGAGGAGGAGGTGCTTCTGCCATGCTGATCCAGAAGCTGTAAGACAACAACCTCTGTTGTCTAAGGAGACAACCCTATGTGGCTAGAAAGGCCTGCTGTAATCAGTGTGACTACCTTGGGTCAGCTTGTTCTCAAAATAACATTACGTTTTTAAATTATTTTCTATTTTAACTTTTTTTATAAGGGGAAAAGATCAAATCTCAAAACCTTTTGAAATTACAAATGAATTTTTTCTTCTACTTTAAATTTTTGTTAATCTTTAGAAGTTTAACATTTTTATGTTATAAGTTGTAATATTTGAAATACCAGTGTGCAAACTTAGTGACTTATAAGTAGCTAAAAACGTTTGTTTTAGAAAATAATTTTTTTGAGGATTATTAAAGATCAAGTGAGTGTCATCTATAGCTAATTAGGATCTAGTAGATTCTTTAATGTGAGAGTGGCTTTATTGGTCAGAGTATCAGTTCCACATACTATTAGCATAAAGAAAATGAGAATTTCAAAAAAGAGAACTGCTGAAAGAAAAAACTGCTAAAAATATTTTACCTAGTAAAGCTATCCTTCAGAAATGAAGGAAAAATAGTTTCCAGACAAGCAAAAACTGAAGTTCATCACCACTAGACCGGTCTTAAACAGGAAATATTAAAGAACATTCTTCAACCTGAAACAAAACCACACTAGTAATAAGAAAACATTTGAAAATATAAGTCTCACTGGTAAATTCAGAATACTCTAATGTTGTAATGGTGGTGGGTAAATCACTTATTACTCTAGACAAAAGTATTGAACATAGTATAACTTCAAAAAATTTTAATAGAGACAGGAGGTGAAAATATGTAAATTGTGACACTGAAAACAAAATGTTGGGAGAGGAAAGACTTTGAGTATGTGTTTGAAATTAAGTTGTTATAGGTAAAAATAGACTTATAAATGAGATGTTTTATTTAAGTATCATGGTAACCACAAAGCAAAAACCTGTAATAGGTTTTTAAAAAACATGGGAAAAAAAAGGAATCTAAGCCCAGCACTACAAGAAATCATCAAATCACAAAGGAAGAGAGCAAGAGATAAAGAAACAAATTACAAAACAGCCAGTGAACAATATTAAAAATGGCAATAGTGAAATCCATATCTATCAATAATAACTTTGAATGTAAATGAACTAAATTCTCCCATCAAAAGACACAGAATGGCTGAATGGACAAAAAAAAATACCCACCTCTGCAGCCCACAAGAGACTCACTTCAGCTTGTTAAAGACACATGCAGACAAAGTAAAGGGATAGGAAAAGATATCTCATGCATGGAAAGCAACGGAAAGCACTTACATTGGACAAAATGGACTTTAAGACAAAGACTGTAATAAAATACAAAGAAGGTCATTATCTAATGATAAAGAGGTCAATCCAAGAAGAGGATAAATAATTGTAAATATTTATGCATGCAACACAGGCGCACCAAAATATATAAAGCATATATGAACATACCTGAATGGAGAAATAGCAATACAGTAATAGTAGGGGACTTCATTATCACACTTTTAACAATGTATAAATCATCCAGATAGAAAATCAAAAAAATTATCAAAATGGTATGGTATTAGTATAAAAACAGACACGTAGATCAATGGAATACAGTAAAGCCCAGAAACCCATACATATATCGTCAATTAATTTAGGACATAGGAGCCAAAATATACAATGAGAAAAGGACAATCTCTTCAATAAACAGTGCTGTGAAAAATGGCCAGCCATATGCAAAATAATGAAACTGGACCCCTATCTCACACCATACACAAAAATCAACTAAAAATGAATTAAAGATGGAAATTTAAGACCTGGAACTGTAAAATTCCAGGAGAATACACAGAGTGTAAGCTCCTTGACATGGGTCATGACAATGATTTTCTGGATTTGACACCAAAAACAAAGACAATGGAAACAAAAATAAACGAGTGGGACTACATTAAACTAAAAAGTTTCTGCACAACCAAGAGAATCATCAATGATGAAAAGGCAACCTATAGAATGAGAGAAAATATTTGCAAACATAACTGATTAAGGGTGCATGTCCAAAATATATAAAGAACTCACACAATTCAATAGCAAAAAAACCAAACAAACCATTTAAAAAATGGGCAGAGGAACAGAACAGGCATTTTTCTAAGGAAGACATACAAATGACCTGCAGGTACATGAAAAATGCTCAATATGAGTAGTCATCAGGGAAATGCAAATCAAAACCACAATGAGATATCAATTTATACCTTTTAAGAATGGCTGTCAATAAAAAGACAAGATCATAAATGTTGGTAAGATGTGGAGAAAAGGGAATTCTCGTGCACTGTTGGTGAAAATGTGAACTGGTGCAATGACTAAGGGAAACAGTACGGATGTTCCTCTGAAAATTAAAGATAAAAAAATATGATCCAGTGATCCCACTTCTGGGTATACATCCAGAGGAAATGAAATATTATCCGCACTCCAATACTTAACGGCAGCATTATTTATAATGGCCGAGATATGGAAACTCCTAAGTGGCGGTCAACACATGAGTGGATAAAGATGTGGTAAATATATACAATAAAATATTATTCTGCCACGAGAAAGAAGGAAATCCTGCCATTTGTGACATGATTCCATCTTGAGAGAATTAAGCTATGTGAAATAATCCAAGCAGAGAAAGACAAATACTGTACAGTAACACTAATATTTGGAATTTAAGAAAAGTCAAACATCTGCAGGAATGTGGTTGCTATGGCATGGTGTGGAGGTAACAAGGAGAGGTTAGTAAAAGGGCACAAAATTTCAGCTGTAAGATGAATAAAGTCTGAGCATCTAAGGTATACAATGGTGACTATAGTTGAGAATACTGTATTACATAATTCAAACAACTCAAATGTCGCACACATGCAAAGATAAATAGGTGATGCATGTGTTAATTAACTAGATGGGAAGAATCCTTTCACAGTGTATACATAGATCAAATCAACATGATGTATACTTTTACAATTAATTTTACCTCAATAAAGCTGAAAAAAAAAAAAAGAATGAAGTTATGAGTTACATACTATACACTGAGCAGTAATACCAAATAACTGAAGCAAAAACTATGGCCAAGATAATTGTAATGGGAAATCAAACATTTATGACAGAAGTGTTTAAAGCAGTTAGATGCAATTTGATAGTTGAAGATTGAATAAATATCAAACTTTTTCCCTTTATAAACAAAATTCCTGCTTTTAAGCATCCATACATTTATAGAAAAATTTAATCTATCCTTTGACCTATCGTTTGACCACAACAAATTTGTAAACAGAGCATGTTACCTTACGCCAAGTAATTAAGATATAAAAAATAACTAAACAAAAAAATGAAAGTACTTACCCCATCTTCCAAATTTTGATGTATAAAGTTGAAATCAGAACTAAATTCATCACTTTAATGAAATACATGCTTTTAAAAGAAAAAAAAAATCAGATAACTTCATTCAATTTAAGAAGTTAAACATGAAAAAAACTGAGGAAAATAAGAAACAAAGAATATATTAGAAATTAGTCAATCAGAAAGGCATACAAATGTCAAATATTAGAGTTAATTTTGTTATAAAAAAGCCACATCAAATTTAAAGAGAACACAAGTAAATATTAGAGAGAAAAAATATATTTAATCCAGAAAAAGCTCAAAGCCTGACTAGACCGTTCTGCCTAGAACAAATCTGGGGAAAAAACACATTTTCTTCTGCAAAAGCCTCCATGCCTAGATGATTTATCGGTGATTTAGTTTTAAGGAAGTTATTTCCCATTCTAAATAAACTCCTGTAGAAAATAGAAATAAACAGATAAGCTAATTGTTAAAGTGCTTATTATGTTCTAGACATCAACATAAATGCTTTACATATATTACCTTATTTAAATATTGCATTAATCTTAAAACAGGCACTATTTATTATTCTAACATTCAGATAAACTAGAAAGAGATGAAAAGTTTCAAATTCATTTAAAAAATTGGCAGAAGCTTGAAATCAATCTCATTAAAAGTAAACATTTAAAATGTTGACAAATCAAATTTAGTTATATTTAAAGAATCACTAAGATTGCAAAGTATACAATATTAGTATTATTAATATAAAAAATTCATAGGTTTAATAAAAATATTTTGATATTAGAACAGCACCTAGTTAAGTTGAACATACTCCTAATGCAAATTCTTAAATTACTATAAACAAAAGTCAACATTATACTTAACATTTCCCATTAAAATGAGAGATAAGATAATGAAGCCTACTTTGATCATTATTCATTGTACTGGAAGTGCTAATCAGTGTAGTAAGAAAAAATAAAATTGGAAAAAATTTAGAGGTGCTATACCTTTAGTAAATAAAAAATAACCATGAAGAAAGCCATTAATTCTACTAGAGTTCACTCAGTAAGGGGCCTAAATATAAAACATAAATAAATCTCATACATTAATCAACATGGCATGTGACTGACACATCTTTAAAAAACAGTCCGATGGAACAGACTAGAATCCAGAAGCAAATCCAGATAGATGCAGTTTACCAGCTTATGACAATGGTAACAGCGCAATATATTTGGGAAAGGATAGTCTTTCCTCAATAAATGGTGCTGGGTTAATTATATATCCCTATGGAAAATCAATTGAGGATGGATGATCAATGAAAATACAGAAGGTTAAACAAAACTGAGTAAAATAGTTAGACATCTGGTATCCATTTGAAAAGGATTTGTATCTATTTATTATATACCTGTAATAAAAGGTAGACAACCCAATATAAAAATGGGCAGAAATTCCACAAAAGATTATCGAAATGGCCAATATGCATTTGAAATGGTATTCAACTTTATCAGGAACAATTAAAACCACAATGTGTTACCAACATACTTCACCAAAATGGCTAAAATAAAAATACCAAGGACTAACGATGTAGAACCTGGAACTCTCCTTATACTGTTGATAGTATGATTTGGTATAGCTGCTCTGAAAAACTGAAAAATATGAATAAGGTTGGATATATACAACCCTAGGACCCAACAACTCCACTCCTAAGCACACGTCCAACTGAAAAGTGTAATACATTCACCAAAAGCATGTACAAGAATATTCAGAGGTTCTATTCAAAATAGCTTCAAACTGGAATTAATTTAAATGTTCAACTATAAAAGGGATTAACTGTGGTGTAATACAATGTGGTAAACACAATGAAAAAAATACACAGTATTGAGGATGAGAACTGAATTATATACAACATGGGTGGATCTTGCAATGTTGAGCAAAATAAGTTATGAAAGACTATATACTACATGAATCCATTATACATGGTTAAAAAAACAAGGTGAAACTATGGTACTACAAGTCAGAATAATAATTGTCCTTGAGGCTAACAGTTACCAGAGTGAATGAAGTACAAGGGGATTCTAGGGTTCTGGCAATGTTCTATTCTTGATCTGGGAAATTAAGTGAATGAGTATACTTTTAGAAAATTCATTGAATTGTATGAACTTAATAGTTTGTGCACTTTTTCTAGATTATGCTGCCATAAAAATTTTACATTAACTAAAAAAGCAATAGTTAAAACAATGGAATGAAGAATTCCCTAAATATAGCAACAAACGACAAAATAGTTTAGCAAGAAATTTATGAGGATAAGAATAACTACAAAACTATTATACATACCATATTACCATTACCATTTCCTTCTTTCAGTATCAGGTAACTTAAAAGGTTAATGTAGTTCAAATGAATATTCCAATAGAATTTTAACTTGAAATAATACAAATCAATTCTGAAGTTAATCAGGGAGCATAAAAGGAGTGAGCACTTAAAAAATAAGCTACAATGGACACAAAGCTATAATTAAATCAGTGGCACAAAATAATCTATGCACCATAGTATATATATAGTGTATGCATATGTGTATAAAAATTAATATAGGTCCAAAATCTTTGATTTTACACCTTTATGGTTAACAGGGTTTCATAATTCAGAATACTTAGGATTTTACAAAGTAACACAATGTATATATCATATACTCTCAGCTGAATCTGAAACAGCACACTAAGCACATAACTATTTTCCAGCAAAATATGAACATTCATACCAAATGAGGACCCAGGTTCATGTCAAATCAGGTCAGGTTTTGCCATGAAATGAGTTTTGATGCTAAACTTAGGGGGAAATATTGGTTGTTAGACCTTTTGGATTCTAGAATTGTGAATAAAACATAGTGCATCAATATAGAACAAGAGAGACATTATAAGTAAATGTATGTGGGAGAGATACTTTATTTTAACTAATTATACTGAGTCAAGTAGTTAAATATTTAGGGAAAAAAATGTACTTTCTTACTTCAAACCAGGTACCAAAACAAATTATATGTGGATTAGCTTACTACTAATTTAACAAATCAAGAAATAAAAGCCTATAAACCAGTGATAATATAGCTGAATATATATCTGGTAAAAGATAAGCATATGCTATAGAAAAAAATGACAATTTGCTGGCAAGAATGTAAATTAATTTTCTGGAAGAATTTGGCAAAATGTATTGAGATCCTTAAAAAATGCACACTAATTTTTTGATTTGGTAATTTTACTCTCTAAAATGTCTCCTAAGGAAATAATTGATAACATATTTATAGATATGTTCACTATTTTAAAAAATATAGCTAAAAACTGGAAAATGCTTGATATTATCTGAAGTAAAAGCATCATATGTATAGTTTAAATTCAACTATGTTGAAAAAATAATTTAGGAAAAAAGGACTAAGTATGTCAAAATATCAACCAACTATTATTAAAGTCTATTAAAAGAGGAAGTATAGTAATAAATTCAAAACTTGATGATAATTTCAAGAAGTTGGGCCTGAGGCTGAAAGATGGTGGCTTGAGAAATGGATGAACACAGAATATATAGTAACATGCCTTTGAAAGTACTCCTATTGAAGCTTAAATCTTGGTCTCCCTAATAGTCAAGCCTTTGACAAACCTGATCATCAAGCCTTTGCTGAATATTAATGAATGCTTTTCTCAACATTTAGTTAGAACTAAAGGGTTCTAACAATATCTAGGGCTAAAATAATCAACTTAATTATAAGACTTCAAAGACTTGGCATACACTGACATATTAACCACTAAGTAATGTCCAAAATAAAGAGTGAATAATCTCTTTTGTTGTAAAAGTGGCCACAAGTTGTTTGTGGTATACTTTGACCTTGAAATGCTGTCACTGGGCATCTGACTGTTAAAATAGGTTACCAGGTACAATACTACAATTAAGTCCAGCACACTTGGACTTTTAAGGTAAAATGTGGATTATGGTTTTGGTCTTGAACATAAATGAAAGCTCCAAGTACAAGTTGTATTTGGACTCTATCAGTGGCTGCTGGCTAGTGAACTAAGAATCTCGAAGAAAGTGAACTTATTTGTAGATGAATTTTAGTACTTTGCACACAGATTAACTAAATAAAAAGGAAATCTGTAATTTTCAGCATTACGTGAACTTCTGAAAAAGCAAGAACTGACTTGCAAAGGAATTTAATCAAAGTATCTAAACAAGAATGACTGCCAATATAAATGAATTCAAACTTTAAGTTAATGAAAATATTTATTCAAACCTAACTGTATTACAGTACCATGTTGAGTTAAATAAACTTTAACTGTATGATATTTAGTCCTTAAGATTAGACCACTCCATATCATAAAAATGTCTTCCAACACAAATTTCTGCTGTAAGGTTTAGCAATTATGAAGTGATTTCTACACTGAGAAATGTTGTGTTAGAGTAGGATGGATTTCATTTTTTAAAAGCCCAGTACAAAAAATGGTTGAGGAAAATAACTCTTTTACCAGCACATTGGTAGAAAAAAACCTTAATATATCTGATATTTAACCAAACAGAAAGCACTTAAGAGAACATACTTTAATATCTAGGCACAATTGGTCAGGTACTAATTATAATTTGTTCTCATTTAAAGGTTTAAACCAATTCATCGACTTGACTGACGTGTGTGAGTCTAATACAGCGAAGGCACCTCTTTCATTCTCCTTTCTTAACTCTTGAAAACATTTTAAGGGACACAGAGACAATGTACTTCATCTAAGTACAATTATAGTTATTTAACATAGACCATTTCAGGAAAAACTACATTAAAACCTAAAACTGTGATTTTTCTTCTTACATCTTATGATGGACATGGCTTTCTAAAAGGACGCCAGAAGATAACTCTCCCATAAGCTTTAATACAGAATACAAGATTTAAATTAAATATGCATTGGTCACTACTATGTAAGGAGTTCTGTGAATTAGTGCAATTCTTTAAATTCCCAGTACTTAAGGGAAAAGTATATACATCTCAAGAAATCTCAACTACTATATAACTAAACTTTTTATGGCTCAATAGTTTAAACACTTAAAGTTCTGTAAAAGATCTTGAAAATTATAAACAGAAGATCAGAATACTCAAATGGTTTACAAAACTCTCTTTAAAACAGAGACCAGAACGACCAGAAGTATAAAATTTCAGGAATATAATCTTTACTGCAATTATAAGACAAGGTGGTCAAGTATTCACTGTAGAAAAACCCAAATTATTTTCTGGTTGCTTTACTACCATTTGAGGTGATTATCACTTTTGTACTTAGTGGCTATGTCTTTAAATGTTTTGTTGGACAGTTACTGAAGGCAATTTGTAAGAAAAGACATATTTCCCCCCAAAAGTAGAAACTATTCCAGATAAATAAGCCTCAGAATTAGGGATCAAAAGAAGTCAAAAACACAGTGTAAGAACATTAGGTTGATTTAACCTCTATTTCAACAATATTTACACAATATTTACAATATGCAATTGTCAAAGCTATACAGTTTTGCAGATTGGCTTTACTTACATTTCTGCAAATATTTTTTTCCAAAATAAAAATATATCAAGTAAATCTATTTACAAACTAGGAAGCTGCTTCAGAAACAGCATGATCTAGATATAAAGTGAAATTTCAGTATGACGAAAGTGCAGGTCATGCTTTCAGATTTTTGTCAATATCTCATTCCCTACACTCAGAGTTTAAGGGATACGAGTTTTAAACAGCTATTGTATTTATATGTTCAGAATGTTTACTCATCATAATGCAAGGATAATAAAAATTTGTCCACATCCATTCCAGCTGGAAATGAACTGGGTAGCTTCTTTTTCTGTCAAAAAAAAAAAAAAAAATGAAAATAAAATAAAATAAAAAGAAAGAAAAAATAAACCTAAGTTAACATATTGAACTTAAACAAGGCCATAAAGCTTTAAGTCAACTCAGAACCCTTATTGGGTTCTTCTATATACTACTAAAATTGTTGCTAAGTTTTTTAGTTCATTAGAATTTTAGTTATACAGACAAGTACAAATTTTAGAAATCTAAGGCAATAAAATATACATCAATGGTTCTTCAAATATTACTTTAGGGCAAAAGACATTATACGAATCCAAAATGCTGAATGAGATAAGATAGAACATGCTTTCTATAAGGTGGTCATTGCTGCCAAGCCATAAACCTTAGAAAGCTTTACTAAAGTTTTAAGAGTAACAGGTACTTTTCAAGTTCCAAACACATAATATACATCAGGCACTATACATTTAGTCCTCACAGCCATCAGGTAAGATGTGTGGTAACCTTCTGTTAAATGATGCAGCTGAGACTCAGAGAGGCTATATGGGCTTAACCAGTCACAGAACCAAAAAGGAGATGCAGGATTCTAACCTAGACTTGCATGGCAGCAAAGCCAAGATTCTTTCTCTGATACCATATTTTAAACACCTTTCTTTCTATTCAATCCATTTACTAAATGGCTAAACAGATTTAGGAAAAATGAGTTTCATTTATCAATGCTATTCCTGTAATGCTTTCCTCCAAATAACCAGAGTTAAAGGAAAAAAAAAAAAACCCCAAAAAACCCAGGTAAATTAGTTTTTACACTGCTCAACACATTAACATCTAAAAGAGCCTATGAAAGACATGGCAGGATATGTGAAAAAAAACCAAGATGTAAGAATTGCTTGGTAAAAAAAGAAGTTTACATGGTAATTCTACACACAATCGTGGCTTCCCAATCTTTCACGCATTATGTCATTTTCTCCCACAAAAAAACTTGGATCCTACCATGACAGAAACAAAACCTCCTTTTCCCAAGGAAGATGTTTATAAACAAAAGCCTTAGGATTGTTTTGAAAATGCCTAGACAACTGATTACCACACTGGCTGAGAGACACTACTACAGAATGTTTTTGCTAATCAAAGCTCAGAGCTGTCTGACCAGATTGTTCAGTCAGAGACAGCAAACGATGCTGAGCTTTTGTGAGTGAGCATTGAAGGAAGGGCAAAGGTATAATTTTGAAATTAAAACTTTCAAACTTGCCTTAATTCTCTTCTTTTTCATTGGTACTGATGAATTTGCAATATTTTTATTAGAAGTACGAGAGTTTCGCTCACGCTCATCTAATTCCTCAATTTTCCGCTTTTTTGTGGTGTTCCTTGAAGATGCTCTAAACTGTTGTGTATTGTCTTTTAGAGGAGTTGTTGATGTAGTCCTAGAAATAGCTGCTCTGGAGAGAATCATTAATGTATGGGCAGCCATGTTTACACTATTTTCACTCCCTGTTTCACTGGCAGGGCTGCAGGCAGGCAAGTCTGGGGTGACAGGAGGGACCATTACTTTGGGTGTACTACTATCTTCAATGAAACGCCTACTAGAAGGGACCTTGATACCATCTGTAGGTTCTTCTTTATGTTTTTCCCCTGCCCCTGAGCCAGATGTACGGGGTACAGATAAATGAGTACTATCAGTGAGCCTATTTACTGGGCTATGTCGCTGAATATCCTGTAACATTTCTGTGGTATGTTTACTTAGCGGATTAATCAAAGAATTGGCAGATTTGGTTTGTTCCTGTTTTAGATCCTTCATGGCTGCACCTACTGAAATGACATTTTTACTATTTGAGGATGTTCCTTGTTTTTTGGTTAGTTCCTGCAGTGAAGCTATAGTTTTCTCATTCCGTAAACCCCCATTTTGCTGCCCATTAGACAGTTTTGAAGTTTCTGGATTTTTCTGCCTTTCCACGTCATTGCATAATTCATTCTCCTTATTAGCTGTTGCTTTATGAAAAGATTCCAGTCCAACTTCTGTTGGTGAAATTTTCTTTTCTGACAGAGTTTCTTTTACGGTGATGTGTCGGTTAATGGCAGTTTCTGATTTAGATAAAATCTTAGGCACAGGAGGTTTCTCTCTCTCCTTTTTGAGAGCATTATTAGAAGGGGGTTTTAAGGCAGAAGACATCATGGACGAATCAAGATTAGGAAATAAAACGTCATTCTTTTCTCTGTTTTGGGAGACCATCTTATGGTTTGTCCCCTGTGTATTTGCCATAGGAGAAGCAGTGCTATCAAAACAGAGCACACGTCTGTGGCTTTCAAATGGTTTGCTAGTTGGAACTATATTCTCTACTGAGAAGGGAACTGTGATTTCTTCCAGTTTTTTCCCAAGATCTATTGCCATATTCTTGTCAGAAACTTCAATTCTTAAAAAAAAAAAAAAAAAAAAAATTAGCAATATAAAGAAATCCTTTATGTTTTGAATCTGAGCATTCAAATAATTTATAATAGAAACTACTTTTATGCTCACCTTTGTGCATGACATCCAACTAAATGACTTGATGAATCCACCAAATTATTTACCTGCTTTCCTGGAATTACAAATGAATTAATTAGAAAAGAAAAACATTTCTGAGAGAAAGGGTATAATTCTCTGAAAGAAACAGAAACAGACCACAGTATCACAGATCATGAGAAAATATTTTAAATGATAGCTAATGTACAAATGAAATACTTTCACATATTGAGTTTAAAAAGCAGCTCTATAATATATACAAGATGATCACTCATCCATTTTACAGAGGAAATATGGATAGGAAACAAATGTCTTGCTTCAACTTCAGGCAAATATTATGAATCCAGTCTTTGGCTTTATGAATTACAATGCTCAGTACAGCACTTAAGGGTCCTATTTAGATTCAGAAACTTACTTAAGGAAAGTAATATGTTACACTTATTTTAAAAATTTGCCCACGTAACTGTCATGTTTGTTTCCAAGCC
This sequence comes from Pteropus medius, assembly GCF_902729225.1. NCBI lineage: Eukaryota > Metazoa > Chordata > Mammalia > Chiroptera > Pteropodidae > Pteropus > Pteropus medius. The sequence continues at coordinate 454,682 of NW_024349569.1, forward strand.
TATGCCACTTAGAGCACATGCTCTATAGCTTTAATAGCCATATTTTAATTTCCATGGACTTATAAGTTTATGTGAGAATAGCAAGATACAAAGCTTGAAAGAATATCAAAGATGAGATCATGAAAGACTTTATGTATTATGCAGAAGGTTCCATAGAGAATCCTTAAGAGTTTTAAATAGGGAAGATACATGATTAGATTTATGTTCTAGAGTCACTTTGGTAGAAGAAAATATTGTAAACAGAAATTCTAGTTGGACGGCTATAAATATTCCAGGTCAGAGATGATGAGGGTCTCAAGAGACAGTAAAGGGCATTCACAGAGATATGAAAGGTAAAGAAGGAATCAATGGTGACATTAACCAAGGGGGAATAATTAGGCAGGGGAGGTCTTCGAGGAAGAAGAGGTGAAACTTAGATATGTAGAGTTCGAAGGTCTCAAATTACATAAAATTAGAAAGGCAGAAGTGTAGTAGTTTAGTGGTGGTTCCAGAAGCCATCAATAGCATGAACTGTTAGAGGGAAGTAAAGTAAGAATGGAAACTGTCCAATGCAAATGACTATATTAGGCCACTGGTAACTTCAGTTTAAACAGTTTTAGTGGAAACATGAGAAAAGACAGTAAAACAAATAAAGAAAAATTGAGAGATAAAAGGGCGTGGGGATAAAGCATTGGCAGGTGGGACAAACCTAAGTAACTTTATAGCCAGAAACGAAAGGAGTCAAAATGAAAAGTTGAAGATCTATAATCTAGAGCACAGGTAGAATGCATTAACCTTACAAAGAATGAGATAATTATTCCTCTAAGGAAAGAATGCTTTTGGAAGTAGAATAGGTACATATTAAATGGAGGGACATGAGAAAATGGAATTTACTGCTGATGAGTGGGAGAGAATTTTTTAAGTGGTATCAAAGGGCATGACACTTTTTCTCAAGCAATGTTAAGAAGCTCAGGTGTAAAGGCAGAGATGGATGGTTGTTGGTTAGATCCAGGACTGGAGCATAGCAAGTGGGTATGGTAGAAGAATGTGGATATGAAGGTGTTTAAGAGTACTGGGAAAAGTGGTTTGTGTGGTGAATTGTAGGGTGTAGCCTGGATATTAAAGGAACTGAATCCAGAAAGAAACTGAAAGTTCAGGTAAAAAGTAAAGATTCAAATAATAGGAGCTCTCACTGGTTGAAGAGAGACAATGGATATATGAAAATGAGTATTTCTAAAGATGTTATTGGCCTTTAAAAATCACATTGATCTAATAGGAACTAGTGAAAAATTGAAGGCAAAGATAGGGGAGAGGTTGACTGGGGTAAAGATTAAAGACTTAGAAGTAGAAAGGCTGAAAGAATTCTGAGGGTTAGGGTGTCTGGTATGTTAGCAAAATGGGCATTATGTTGCCCATGAAGATGGAAAAGTTTGAACTGAGAACGAGGTGCAAATTCATGGTGCAACATTCATCGAGGCCCTGAATGAAAATCTAGTGTTACTTTGTATATAGTCTTTTGTTGACAAAATCTTTAATTTTGTAGTCAGCACTACCACATTTTTTACTTTGTAAATTATGTTTTTATTTTTTGAAAGCAATTCTTTTATCTCAGTATCATTAAGATATTCTCTTACATTTTCTTTTATTAACTGTTTTGCTTTTCACTTTTAGGTCTTTAACCATACTGGAGTTCACTTTTGTACATGGTATAAGAAAGGGATCTAATTTTTTTCCCTCTAATATGTATAACGGCCAAGAAATTTCATCCACTCTGATGTTACTTCCATCAGATATAAGTTACTATAAACACGTGGTCTCTTTCTAAACTCTATTTTGTTCCATTTATCTTTTTAATTGCTGCAAAAAACTTTAAGCAAAAAATGAACAATCACCCATTGGGAATGGTGTATGTATTCAAAAAGAAAATACTGTGGTGTTGCTACAAACAAATGAATATATAGACATAAAAATGACACAATGAACTTAGAAATGTACCTGTACAAGACTTATTTCTTAGTCCCTGAGTCTTCTGAGATTTTGGAGGTATGGAGAATTGAGGGATACTTCTATTGCATACAGGTGCTGCCAAAGGCATATGAAGGACCTATAAGAGAAGAGGCCATTAATTATACTATGTTTAAAAAGTATCATCACACTATTTTTAGTTCATAAATCTTACCGGCTGAGGAGCAGAAAATGTATTTCCATTCTGTCCAACCACAGACACAGGAATCATTCCTACCATTCCTTGGAGTACAGGCTGAACTGGAGAAGCAATTATGATAGCAGATCCTAAAATAAACCCAAAAACCAAAAACAAAAAAACCTCAAAATTAGATTTTCTCTGATAAACAAAAGACATCAACATAATTGCTAATTTGAAATAGGCTATCTAAAATTTAATTCTTTTTCCTTTACAATCTACTCTCCTTTTAAAAATTTAGGACAAACAATAAAGCTAAAAAGTTAAAAGAAAAAGTAAATTTGAATATTAATGTAGTCTTAGGGCATTTAGTCAAGTATCACAAATAAGCATAAGACTCTATAGCCAGATCATATTACAGTTATGTCTTGATTCTTCTAGAAAGAATAGTGAAACTGATTAAAATTAGGGTCCCAACTGAATGGTAACAGCCCAAGACTTGTTCACAACCTCAACCTATTATCTCAATGGTACTGATCAAAAAGGGTCCAGATAAGTGAACAACTAGTCAAAACTGTGGGGGGAAATCTCAATACGTATATGGTCCTTAGAAGTCAACAATATAGTACGTGGCTATCATAATTTAGCTCTGCCCTGTAAATCAATCTTTCCCTCATACATTCCCTAACTACTTCTGTCAGGTTGATCTCACTTTCATGAACACCTACTTCACTCTCTCAAATACCTCCTTTTCCTTTTACTCCAAATGCTACTTTACTTCTCTAAGCTTCAGCTCAAGTTCCACATTCTCTATTAATTCTGATCCCTCCTTTATCTTAAACAGCATATGAAACAGATCCATCAGGCTTAATATTTCATTGCTATTATTTAATCAGATTTTATTGTATGTCTGTAATGTAAAAAGAGCAAGAAGCTTGGGAACCGATACATAAGAAAATGTAGATGCATGTGCCGTAAGCTCTATCTTCAAGGAACATACAATCAAAAATGACCAATATGACAGGCATGTCAATCACTAACTACACATAAAATGGCATGTAATAAATGCTGCAAGTACTACTATAAACAAAGAATTCTAGAGACAGTGATCAATTCTGGAACGTGGAAGGCAGTGAGAAATTACAGAGGATTTTATGGAGAGAGAAATTCAATAGATAATAGATTCTTTGAAAATTAAGACTATAATGGCTATTTAAAAAAAAAATCTTCCATAACATTGGGTTTCAGTAGGTATACACCTATTTGATAGTCTTTATTTCTTTAGTACCTCAGTACATGGATTGAGAATTGTGAAAAAATACTAAAAAGTAAATCACCAAACTCCATAGCTTACCAGATTTTTAAAAAGTGTGACAGAATTAATTAAAGAGGAAGTATAATCACCAATTTCAGAATCTTTTCTAATACTACCTATGACTTATTACCACTTAGTCAATAACTCCATACACAATAGAAATCAGAGCCTATTCCAGGGAAATAAACTTTAATATGTTCTTAAAGTTACCTTGTGAAAAAGTGGGTGACACAGCTTGGTTGACAGCAAATACACTGTTTGACCTTGGTGGTGTCTGTAGTTGAGGTGGTGGAGGTTGGGCACTCAGAGGTGCAGAATTCCCAGGCAGCACCACAACATTAGATTGACTTACAGTTGTTCCTAAGGCTGATGGATCAGTTACACAGGTAGCTATCAGAATGTTATTTGAATTGCCAAAAGTTGTGCTTGTAGTTGGCATCAACTGTATGTACCCTCCATCCTTGGAAACACATGGTGTAACACTGGCTGAAAAAGCAATGCTCTCTTCATTCTGAGTGCTGTTTACTGCAGAGTCTTCGGGTTTAAGCACTAAAAGGCTCTGTTCCATTGAGGCTGAATCCCTTATTACTTCAGCAGATGAGATAGCACCTGCCATTTCTTCTGAAGATAGGCGTTTAACTATTTCTGCATTTTTGGCAGGTGATTTAGCAGATGACAAAATTATAGTTGGCAAATTTTCACCACTGATACTAGAAACAGCACTGTTAAGTTCTGTTTCTGAGGAAACAAATGGATCATCACTGATGATAATTTTGAGAGAGACAATATTCGATGCATCTATCTCTGTTGCGTTGTCGCTAGCAGGTTTATCACTAGTATTTTGGGACTTGGGGTGAGAATCTACCACTGAAGAACACACAGATTCTGGAGGAACAGAATGTCTATCTTCTATAAGATTACTTTCTGGAGGCATCAGTGCAACTTCCTCACAGTTATTCTCACCTAGAGAGAGAAAAATACTATTGCCATCTTCTTTTACGGAAGATGAGGGCTCTTGTAAATCCAAAGCAACTTTCTCAGATTTGGAGGGCTGCAGTTCATGGTGTGTATGATTTAACTCAACACATGATGCATCATTAGATGGTTCTTTAATTGAAGATACTGAATCTCCAAGACAAATTTCTACTTCTTGTTCAGATACATTTAAACCTGAAGTTTCAACAGACACAGGTAATATTTTACTTTGAAGTGAAGAATTATCTTGGCAATCTGAAAGTTGTGATACAACTGGTAATACATTATTAATTTCAATTCTACTCTGGTGAATTTCTCTAGAATCTGGTGACTTAGAACCATGGAAATTAGTTTTAAGTCTTCCTGTATCGTTAGAACTTTCACAAAATTGACTTTTTTTAGATGGTTTTCCAGTTAATGGTATATTTGAGGATAAAAGTTGAGAACTTTTCCCAGAAAGAATTAAGTTTTCATTGTTAGTTTCACCATCAAGGGAAACAAATGAAGTTATTGGTATATCAGACTGATCAGGCTGTAACTGAGATTCATTTGGTACATTTGGAGACAAGGAATTCTTTTCAACTTCCACAGCCATTTCGGTTTCAGTGGACATCTGACTGGTATATAATTCAGGACACTGCTGATTACATTCGGCATCAGAATGTACTCTTTGGTTAAAGTCATTTAAATTAGGCACAGATTCAAAGGTAATATCAAGGTTACTCTTCTGTTCAGTAGGAATAATTGTTTTGAAGGCCTTTTTCTGGATGCTAGAGCCTGTCTGGGAAAAATGTTCCTGGGCTTCTTGTCTAAGCTCATCATGGTTGCTGACGTTCTTCAAAGCATTTGATGTGTCTTCATTTTGATAAGATGTACAAAATGAGGGTTGACCAGATTGATCATCTGCAAAATATCAGGATGGTAGAAAGATATGGTGAGTATGTACAGCTTCTGAGGTATTATTATTTCTACCATGAGACCTATTTTGCTAATGCATCAACTAATCATTGACATACTAGTAAGCAGAAGCCTGATAAACTTTATCTTCCATTTTCTGAGTATCAAAACACTTAAAGGTACTTTTTTTTATTACTGATATCTTTTTAAATAAGTGCCAAATTGTTTTTTTAAGCCTCTTGGAAAACAGATGGCACAATGAAGGAAAAAGTATATAGTTTTAAGAACATCTAATATTTACCAGTTTGTTAAAAAAACTGGCTTTAATATGCAATTTTTTCCAAAACACTTGACTTTTCAACTTGTACCATTTCTACTGAACTTACTTTATCTGATACATTCTTAAAAGTGAAATGGGGTCAAGTACACTTTGCATGATCAATATTTGATATTATTGTATACTGTTTAACATTTAACACATTTACTGAAGATCAACTATATGATTGGTACTGGAATTTAAAGATGAATGACCTTGGAGAAATCAGTCTAGTAAGGGAAGCGGGTATAGAACAGAAAGTCAAAATAAAACACGGTAAAAACTATAAAAATAGAGAAACAAAAGGCACCTCTTTCTGCCTGGGGAAATGAGAAAGTGATATAAAAGAGAAGATCTTGAAAAATAAAAGAACTGTAACAGCTGGAGTAAGAAGGACATTTCAGAAAATAACAGCACTGAAACACTGTGTCATACAGCATTCACAGTTTAGGACAGAAAACAGTAACAATTAACAATATGAAAAAATGTAGACTCCAGAAAATGTTTATCAACTATCACATAATTCTGTTAAAGTGATATCGGTAAAACAATATTGGGTATAGAGCACGTCTGAAGTAGTGGAAATTACATCCACGTCAAATAAATTGAGTTGGAGTCAGTTTCACTCAAGTGGGAAGACCTTCGGAGAAAGAGCATTTCAAGTTTCATTTTGTGCAGGGTAGAGCTTAACTGAAGCACAATCTTCCACACGTAATACATAGTGAGAAAGACACACCCTACCATAATTCAGCCTAAGAAGAAATGGGAGGATTGGGCTTGGGTGTAGGCAGGCACAAGACTCAAAATAAAAATGTAGTCTGAGTTACTCCAAAACCAGTTTCTGTAAGACATTATGTGAAACTTGGAAGCCATATTGTTTTTAGGAGGCTTAAGAGGATAGTGACATTTAAGATGGCCATAAAAGATTACTTTGGCATAGCTCATGTTGACAGAAATAGATAGAGGTGGCACTCTAACGAGGCATAAGGTCTAGCAAGAAGTGTAAGATGCCAGCATAATGTGAGAGAAGCCATAGTAGTTATCTCTGAGGAACAGGGATGGAGAAAAAATTTATTGGGAGGGGATATGAATAGAGGTTTTGGTGGTGCTGGAGGTGTTCTATTTTTTTGACTTGAGAGATGGTTACATGGTGTTTGATGGATTTTAATTCAATAAGCTATATGTATATATATATACACACACATATACACATTTTATTGTATACTCTGTACACGTGTTATATTTGACGAAAGTAAAATTTGAAGAAAATTGGCAAATATTTAAAAGATCTAAGATGGACATATTTACTGCTTTCCCTCATTCAAAAAGTTATTGTGGGGCAATTATATGCCATATTGGTATTCCATGGGAGGCAGAAATATAAAGAACTGACTATAGACACATGGGAATGTTACCTAAAACCTTAGAAAATCCGTAATTCAAGACTATCACATACAATTTCCTCTAAATAAGTGGGATATAGATACTAAGCAGTCAGCTAAACTTGCTTACTAGGCTGAATGATTAATACTATACACCAACCTTACATATTAAGGATTTGAATTTGTGGCTCAAAAAATTGTTACATGTTATAGACTTTTGTTGAATTGGTCAACACTATTAATACTGAATTGTGCAGGTCGATAATCTATTGGATCATGAAAGGGTAAGTATTAAAAATTCACCTTTTAATCAAAGCACTAACGGCTGGGGAGTAATTTTCTTTTTATTTCTTCCTAGTGAAGAGAGAAAACTAGAAAGACAAAAACGACCTATGTGGCAATTTGAACAACTTCCAAATTAAACAGTATTTTTTGCCTTTGAAATTTTGAGACTGACATTAGGATTTGGATTGATGATATTAACAAAGTCAAATTCTTACCAGATTCTTCTGTTTTAAAAGAACCTTTAACTGCTAGATTAGTTTCATCTGCTAAGACTACATTGGGATTGGTTTCCATATGCTGACTGGAAATGCCTTGTGATATATTTTTATTATTCTTTGTTTTACCTGTTAAAAAGGGAACAGGGAAACAATTGGTTAAATGACCAAAATAAAAATAAGCATCAATTAATGCAGCTTGACAGTGGTCAAGCAAATGTTAAACTTTGGTTTTACTTATGGATTTTGGATGTTTTTAATATGTTGCCTTATATATATCTTTGAGAAGTACAAAGATTTTTCCATCAGACTTGTAGTTCTTAAATTTCAGCCTATTATCAGAATCACCTGGGGGCGGGGAAGGGGTCCAATAATTTGCATTTTTAACACGTTCTCGGATAACACTGATACTGCTGGTTGGGGGACTACACTTTGAGAATTACACTGCACTAGGCTGTAAGATTGAGGGAAGTGGCCAATTTTTTAAATTCCTTTTGTATTATCCAATTGTGTTTAATATAATGTATGTATAGTAGTAGACTTCAACACATTTGTGCTGACTGGCAAAAATGCCCACAAAAACAAATCACAAAACTGTTCTCCATTTTTACTGCTAGCTAAAGTTTTTTTAACAAAGAACAGAACAACAACAAAAAAAAAACAACAAAAACCCCTTTCATATCCATATAATGTTTAATAAAAATAGGAACTTTTTTCAGAAGCTCTGGGGAATGTTGCTTCACTCTGGTTAAGTTTCCAAAGAAACCAGAGAAATGTTTTTCTTCTAACTGCCTTGAAAGAAATGGTCTTCTTACCATAGTCAAAGAGATCAAAGAGTGCCTGAAATGCTGGATCTGATTCTGTCTGTTCCAATATATCCTGTATAGCTTCTTCAGACATGTGAATTTCATTCTTAAAAAAAAAATACAAAACCCTCATTAATATGTTTAATACCAGCTATATTCCAAAACATTGAAATAACATGAACACACAAACTACATATGTGTATAAATACAAAATAAAATTATGCTTCTTTACATAACACATAGGACTGTATAAGTTTTAAGTGTACAGCATAATGACTTCACCTACGTGTATTGTAAAATGATTACCACAGTAAGTTTAGTTAACATCCATCAACTCATACAGATTAAAAACATTTTTTTTTCCTTATGAGACCTCTTAGGATCTACTTTCTTAACAACTTTCAAATATACCATACAGCAGTGCTAACTACAGCCATCATGTTCCCAGGACTTATTTATAACTGGAAATGTGTACCTTTTGACCACCTTCCTCCAATTCCCCCATTTCCCCACCCTTTGCCTCTGATAACCACAAATCTAATCTCTTTTTCTATGAGTTTGGTTTTATAATGCTAATATGTTTCTTTCACATTAGCTATTGTACACTGCTTACTAGGTCTTCCGATATAAATCAATCTCACCCCTTTTATCTTTCTGCTTTGGTCTTTATATTAAATATTTTCTTCAAATGTTGGACGATCCTTTCATGTCTGTTCATATTTAAAAGTAGCATGCTCAAAGTTACCTGAAAACTTTGTGCTAATGGGAGCTTGTCAACTACAATCTAAGGTGTAGAATAATCTTATAGAACCATCTGTATTTTTAGTTTTTTCTCTCAAGTTAAGATTTCTTGCGAGGAGAGTAGGATTGACAACAGTATTTCTGAGGGAAACTGTGGAATGGAGAGAAGATATGGAATTTAACTACTTTCTAAATTTTGCAACCTGTTTATTGAAGTCCTATCTTTACCTTTATTTTCAAAAGTACTGGTGCCGAGCCTTTTGGGATTTGTGTTATAAAGCGGCTTTTACCTAAGCTTTGCTTTTACTGCTAAATCAGGTACCACTTGTTCCTCTTCTTTGTCTTTGTAGGTTAATACTTTTTAAAAATTCTCTATATTGTCTTTTTAGTATTAGAGTACAAAACTAAATTTTTAATCCACTGTTTTAAAAAGAAGGAATCCTTTTGTAACAGACATTTTTGTTTGCATAACTATGCCATAATTTAACTAATTCCCACTTTTGGACATTTGAATTTTTCTAATTTTCAGTTATGGTAAATAATACAATGAAAACCTTTATCTAGGCCTCTGTTCATTTCTTGGGATAAATTCTTCAGTAGAATTACTATGTCCAAAGATATATAGATTAAAAATTTTGAAAACTACTGCCAAGCGGCCTTCCAGAGAAGTTGTATAAGGATGCCTGTTCTGTTTTGTGTGTAACATGCTCTTACACAACAGATAGTATCAATTTTTAAGTATTATCAGTCTAAGAAATAAAAGTAATCTGATGACTTAATTTGTATTTATTACTGAATTGAATGTATGTCCATGTTTACTGGATATCTGAACTTTTTGGAGACCAATATAATTTAAATAAAATGATACTGAACACACTTTAAAATAACTCATTCAAAGCTGGTATGCAACCATGTAGTAAAAGTATCCCCTACCCATGAGCAGTCAGCAGAAGTGCTGAGATTTCTCACACTTACAAGCTATTAGGGTAAAACACCACCACCGCTGCCATGTTTCCTGTAAAAGTCATTGCAAACAGAGTAGATTGATAATTCTTATACTGGAGATGGAGTAGTATGCCAGAAGAATGTGTAAAGTAACTGGATAAAAATGATGTATTTTTCAACTGCACTAATTTTACATGAAGACTTAAGATATTTTTTAAAACATATTTTAAAAAATAAAACAAACAAGCACAGATTATAGAATAAAAAGCAAAACTGACAGAATATTTTCAGTTAAAATATTAGATTTCAAAGAAGTTTCAGTACTCCAGCTAAGGGTGTTCATTTACTCTTCCTTTATAGAGATGTTAAATTTTCAATTTCAGTTATCTACAAATCATTCTGCAATGCTGTATTCTTCAATTTTCATGAAGCATAACTTTTGAATCCTATGTGAAAGGAAATTCATGTGGGCAAGAGGTAAAGTGGAACTCTTGTAAAGTGATAAAAATTTGGATTTTTAAATGATTTTAAAATTCATAAAATGAAAAAAATTACTTGAAGTTAAAGAACCAGTTAACTTGGATTACAAGGATACACAGAGAATATCAATAATTTTTGGCAAAATGTGGTTTAGAAAAAATCAGGAGTTTGTTCAATATCTCTTTATCCATGAACTTGGAAATTTACAGTTCTCTAAATGTCAAATCAATGATCTAATGTTACTTGAACTATGAATGGTACACCATACCCTCTTGGTTACTGGTGAAGAAACACATTTTTCTAGTAAATCTCTTTTTTTCTAAACTTTAAAAATGAGAAGGAAAAGAATCCTGAAATACACATTTCAGAGGTACTTAAAAATGAACCCTGTAAGTTTTCTTTAAAATCAAGGTATAATTTATATACAATAAAATGCATAGATCTTAAGTCTATATATAGTTCAATGACCTTTGACAACTGTAAGGACTGTGTAACCATCACCCTCAAACAAAATTAAAATGTCAAACATTTCCATCATCCATGAAATTCATACACCCACACAAACCATTCCCCTTTGTAGAGAACTGCTCCTCCTAGCAAATCACTCCCCTTACTCTCACTCAGGCAAAATTTCTGATTTCTATCAGCATAAATTAGTGTTGCCTGTTTTAGAACTTTATATTAACGGAACCATACAATATGCATTATTTTATGTCTACTGTCTTTGATCAACTTACCCTTAAGATTCATGAACTTGGATCAGTAGTTCATTCTACATGTATCAGTAGTTCGTTCTTTTTTATTGTTCAGTAGTATTCTATTTTATGACCGTATCAAAATTTTATTTTTTTTTTGTTGATGGACATGTGGTTTGTTTTCAGAGTTTGTCTATTATTAATTAAGCTGCTATGAATATTCTTGTATAAATCTTTTTGTGAATATGTGTGAACATATTTCTTTGGGGTAAAATCTTAGTAGTAATTGCCAGGTCATAAGATAGGTGTATAAGTATATATATAACTTTCTAAGAAACTATCAGTTTTCCAAACTGGCTGTATTATTTTACACCCTCCGCCAGCAACTTTTCAGAGTTCTAGTTGTTTCACATCCTTGCCAACATTCAGTGGTATCAGATTTTTTTTATTTTAGCCATTCTAGTGAGTGTGAAATGGCATCTTGTACTCTTAACTTTCGTGTCCTAAATGACAAATAATGTTGAGTACCTTTTCATAGGCTTATTGGCCATTCCTTTGTCTGCTCTAGTTTTTCACCCATTTTTAAAAAATAAGGATGGCTTATCTTTTTATTATTGATTTGTGGGAGTTCTTTATATACTTTGGATATATGTTCTTTGCTAGATAGATTATGAATATTTTCTCTAAGTTGATGGTTTGACTTTTAATTTTCTTTAATGTTATGTGAACATAATAGTGCGACACTTAAATGAACCTAGATGATACAACCTACTACAAACGTAGGCTATATGATATAGCCTATCGCTCCTAGAATACAAACCTATATATCATATGATGCTTTTAACTAGCAGATATTTTTAAAATTCCTACTTTACATGCATAACTGGCTGTTCACTGCTTAATGAAGTTGATGCATATACTACTCAGTTGGGTACTGTGTCTTGCTGTTCTTTTAAAAAATTATTTAAATTTGAATTTTTAACTTTTCCCAAATACTATATAATATTATGAACCAAGAACAGAGGGTGGTATCTTCACTTTCATATAATCTCTTACAGTATCTAATAGAGTACCTTGATTATACTAACCACCTGATTTCTAATGTTGTAGATAAAATAAAGGCAAAGAGTCTGAGACTATAAAAATTAAAACAGCCAATGTGTATCTGTTAAACATTAAGATAGAAGAGGCTTTTTAAAGCAGTACTGGTAAATAATTTAAAGATTGCTTTAAAAAGCTTATCGTATTTTGTTAAACTTACCAAACTTCAGTGTGGGAAAATATAGCAAAAATTTTTTAAAAGTATTCTGAAGGAATTGACGAAAGAAAAAAATTCAGTGCTTTCGCCCAGAATTCATCATCTTAAAGAAAACTTGTTATAATAAATACATTTTGTGGGCATGGCAACAAAAATGATTATACTGCCTATAGTACAAGTAAAAGGACATGTTACAGTCACAATCTCAGCTGCTCTTCGAAAAGGATATTTGCACATGGACGAATCTTAAAACATTAAGTTTTCCTTTACCCGTTTGCACTCTCTCACCTTCACTTTCACTGAATAGCAACAGTGATGATATCCCCTATCTTCCTTCTCTCAGCTGTAAATCTTACACGACTACTCATTTAGCTAGTAACTTTTCTTTTTCAAACTGTCTTGTTCATTTTATTAAATATTACTAGGACTCATAGATCTTTAACATATTACTTCATTGTTTCTTTACATTTTTAGTTTGTAGCAGTGTAGAGGAAATAAATTATATATACACTGTACAGTACTGCTGCTTATTGCACTCAAATATACCCACTAAAGAAACTTTTAGTATTAAATATTTAGAAATCTATGACTGATTGTTGTATAGATATAAGTATTATACTAATATCTAAGAGTTGGTTAGAGTTATTAGATGGGTTAGAAACGTCTTATTACTTTTAACATTTAAGTAATGCAATTTTAATATACATAAATCAAACCATCATGCTATATGCCTTAAACTTACTCAGTGATGTATTTCAATTATTTCTCAATAAAACTGGGAAAAAAAATAAATACAGTCATGTGTCGCTTAACAACGGGTTATGTTCTGAGAAATGCATCGGTTGTCAATTTTGTTATGTGAACATAATAGTGCGGCACTTAAATGAACCTGGATAATACAGCCTACTACATACGTAGGCTATATGGTATAGCCTATTGCTCCTAGAACACAAACCTATATATCATATTACTGTAAAGAATACTGTAGGCGATTTTAACACAATGATATTTGTAAATCTAAACATAGAAAAGGTACTGGAAAAATATGGTCTAAAAGATAAAAAAGGGTTTACCTGTATATAGCACCCAGCATAAATGGGACTTTCAAGAACTGGAAGTTGTTCTAGGTGAATCAGTGAGTGAGTGGTGAGTGAATATGAAGGGTGAGGACATTATTGCACTCTACTGTAGACTATAAAAATACTGTCCTATAAGCCCTGCCCTTGCTTCCTTCTGACAGGGTCAGAAATAGAACATCGAAGCTGTCAATGCTGCTCCATGAATAAGGATGTGGGCTAGACTGATTGAAAATATGAAGTAGAAACTGGCTGGATAAGGCACAGACCACCATAATAGCGATTGTCAGGAAGGAGGGAAAGCTGGCCTAAGGATCAGTAGGAATACGAATCAAGATGGAGAGTTAAAAAAACATATAGGGGATTGTCAAGGTAATGTGGTTTTGGCTATTGCATGTTGGACCAGTGGTCAGATTAAGGAACTTTGTGGTATTTATAAAAAAAAAGTGGGTGTAGAACTGAGAGGACTCAGTATTTTGACTTTGGAAATTTGTTTTTGGTTCCATTGACCCTACCTGCCGCAAAGAGCTCTCTGGCATTGAATTGATAGAAGCAATAAAACTTATCTATGCTTTCTATCATTTCAACCTGAAAATATTTCCAAAATATAGGGCAGGCTGGCTCCACACTACCACAGAAAACTTTTACTAAAGTGACATTTAATATTATTAAGGCAGCGTCTGTGGACCTGTTTTTGTACGGCATCTTAGGTTTTCTGCAAAAAATTTACAGCAATGTATTTCGAAGACCATCAAGCTAGATCTAGGAGGGCCATAGCCTCCTTTGAATATGTAGTGCTGGGGACAGGCTCCTCTGTGTTGAACCAAGTCACTGGTAGACTTACTGGAAGGTAACTGCACTCAAAACTGAGTTGCTGTGAATGAGAGGGAATCTATTACCAAGGCCCACAGATATGGCTCCTGTCAAAAAAAAAAAAAAATCCTCCTGAACCACATATCCTTCTATTTCTTACAGAAAATTCAGCTCTATCAATAGTTATATGGGACCACATTTGTATATGTGGTCCATTGTTCACTGAAACACCGTTATGTGGTACCTGACTGAAATGAAATTTTGACTGATTATTTGAAAATTCACTAACACATTTTTTTAAGCAATGGATTACATTCAGATAATAAAGGACATCTATATCTTACATTATTATTTTAAATAATTTTATAAGTTATCTAATTTGTTGGCAATGGTTTTGGAATGAAAGCAAAATACCATCAGTTTTAACTATATATACTACACATAGATACCTTTACCCATACCTGAAGTCCCAGGAGTTCATCAATTGAAGTCTCTGGTTCAGTAGGGTTGTTATCTGTTTGCTTAGGTGCTTGAGCAATATTGTTGTCGCTATGATACAGAAAAGAAAAATTTTAACACAGTTCTCAATTAGGCAAACACAATTAGGCATTTTGAACACACACAGCTTACCTAGTCAAAAATTTATTAATGTTTTCTGCAAGCTTTTCTTGAAGAGATTTGTTGCTTAGTATTTTTTCTCGTGCATTTTCAATAACCATTTGCTGGAAAAGAAAGTCAATTATTAGCAAAACCATAGATAAAATATTATGTCATTTATATAAAAGAACCAATTAATGGAAGCTAGATAGTTTTAATAAATCTAGGTGAAAACTCAGTTTATGGAGGCTTCTTCCATATTAACATCTAAATACTACACTTTACAATTTATAAGTGTTTTCACAGATCCTTCGTCAATTCTTTCTTCACTGATTACAGAAGACAATTCTAAACTCTTTAGCTTTTCACACAAGGTTTGTAATAATCTGACTCCAGTAAAATGCCCTATTACATTACATAATCCAACAACAACAATGTATTTAGTGTTTCCTAAATATACTGCTGTTTCTTACTGGGTGCATTTGACATGCTATCTATTCTGAATGAACTGTCTCCTACTGTTAAACTTTGCCACCTTCTATCCCAAGGCAATTCCACTGCACAGTCTTATATAAAATATTGTATTATATATGCACAAATAATATATACACATTTGTGTATATATCAATATTTTAAAACTCAGTAACATATCACCGCAAAGTGTGGAAAACTTACTTTTTCTACTGCGAATGCATTTGGATCCTGGAAATTCCGTATCGTTGATTGAGGCCCAGACAAAGTGATACTTTTCCTTTGAGATTCACTGAAATACATTTTAAAAGCTTATCTTTTAACTGGTATGATTAACAGAGTCAATGATAATTGTATATACAGGCATAAATCTTAAGATCATGGTAGAACAGATATTTTCTTGATTTGTGGTAAGAACGAAGGGCAGTAAAGTAGAAAAGCATTACTAGATTTGAATTAAGAAGAAACAAATTTAGCACCTATTAGCTATGTGGTCTGTAGCAAGGCAAGCTATAGCTAACCCTCTGACCAACTTTATTATTGGGTTTATGAAAAAACTGAATGAAATAAACTATATGTAAAGATGTTATAAAAAGGTCAAGGTTCCCATAAATCTTAGATATTATTACAGTTGTTTTACTTTTTATGTGTTTAAGTGAGAAAGACTGTCATCGTAAAGGAGACTGAGGTTAGCCTTGAATGAGAAAACGAACAGTAAAAATTCCAACAAAAAAACCTTTGGCATGGCAGTTGAGAAATCAGGGAAAAAACTCTAAAATATTTTAAATTAATATCCCTCTTTCTTGAAATATCCTTCAAACAAACATGCGCTAAGTAGGACAGAAAGAACTTTTCTCAGACTGTCTTGAAAATCACTATCAATTAATTTAGGACTTTAAATATATGTTTGTAGACATGCTGACATGCCAGCATTACTTGTATTTATTTAGGAAACATTTATTTCAAAAAACCTGAGATAATTTTAAGATATACCTTTCTGTATTGCAAGAGAAAAACGTATTTCCAATGAAACAGTGATATGCCATTGATTATAAGATGCAACCCAATTTCAGGGAGATTTCAATGTGAAACCCAAGAATTTAACCCAATCTTGTTATTTTATTTACAATGTAAATATCCTGGCATAAATCTTTTTTTTAAAGTTATTGGAAACTCGTCCTTTTAAAAAGCATTTACCTTTTGCGTCTACCAGGAGACATTAAACTGGCATGAGTTTTCTTCTCCTGAGGACCAGGAATGATATTTAAAGCCTCTCCCGCTGTATTTCAAAAGAACAAAGCAGTAAGTCAAGGAAACTGAATAGTATTCTAAACATGAATTAATGGCACACGTAGCATTGCAAAATTTTATATTAAATTCAGTTAGTATACAGTGAGTGACCACTATGAAAAAGGTAATGTAGAAAATATTAAGATATTAAGATATAGCACCTATCACTTAAGATTTTGCAATACAACCTAAAGTACGGTATAGTCTCAACAAAACATAACCTGGCAGAATAGAATTATAAGATGTATAAACTAAGTGTGGTATAAAAGAGGTTGGAGAAAAGATGGAAATGAAGAATGTAATAGATGGCAATAAATTTTAGCTGCACAGAAGAGAAAGAAGACTGGTCTAGAAACAGAGCTGGCACCTCAATTCTAATCCCACCTATATTATGAACTAGCTTTTTGCCCTTTAGTATCATGTGTTTACAAAAGTTTTGAGTATGCAACAAGCAAGATGTACCTAGATGATTTTTAAGTTTATTCCTAGCTTTAAGATTCAGCAAGGAGTATGAAAGATTTTCAACAGGTAGAGATAGAGGTGAACTAGAAAACATTCCTCATACCAGGAGAACAGACTAACATGAACAAAAATAAGGTTGCAAATTAGAAAGTGTATTCCTTTTAAAATCAAACATGACAGGGTTCTTTCTGTTAATGTAGAAAACTGCGAGTTAGAAAAGAGTTCAAGGCTGGACTTCAGTTAGAGCAGAAATAAGAATCCTAGATTAAAATGTCTCATAGATTTAATAATATGCCTATTTCATGGTAAATGTACCTAAAGTCTATTTCTCGTCTTCTTTTTTGCTATAATTTTATGAGTATAAAGACATTAGTATATCATCTCATTCATACAATTTGGTTAAAAACAAAATTTATGAGAGTTAATTTCAACTTACTGGTCACAGTGTCTTGTGACTGTGAATGATTAACCACTACAAAATTCGACCTCAAAGGAACTGAAGTTTGGCTAGTTGGCCGAATAACTTGTGTAGCTGTCAAAGGAGCAGTAGTAAATTGTCCTGAAAGATACGGTAAAGTCAGCAACTCTGAACTGACGGGAGCTCCTTGAGATGCAAGCCTTCTCTGCCGTTTGATTTCTGCAATTCCACTTCTTGTTCGAGCTGAAACACATGAGCATTTAAAAAATTAACGCAATGTCAGAGTAGTTTGAGAATTTAAAGAAGTCTACATGGTATATATCCTACTATTTAACATGTTAGACCTATAGATTGAAAAATAGCCCTTAAAAATAACAAGTTTATATAATGTCATAAGAAACAAGCTAAAATGAGTACACTAAAACTTTATAAATCTAAGAGTACATTTCTTTTATAATAATTCATACTGATAACACCTCAAACTTAGAGAATATTTAAAATGTACTTTTTTACAATAAATGAAAATATTATTTCCTAAAATAACTCTACTTAGAAAAATAATAGTTTAAACAAATTAACACATGTAGTGTTAATTAAAATGTTCTTCTGACAGTTTGAGTTTGAAGTAATCCTGGACATTATTTAAAGCTGAATACCAACCTCTCTGATTGGCAGCAAACCCTGGGGAACTTTGCATGCTCCTAACAAACAAAACAAAGTAGGTAGACATTAAAAAAACTTCTGTTGCCAAGACACACTCTTCTTAAGCTGCAGTCAGACCTGAAGTAAATTATGAGTTAAAAGACAATAAATGTCTCTCAGACAAAAAAGACAAGCGTATTTTTTTTTTTTTGAGGAGATGGGTAATCAAATCTTATTTAATAGAAAAATAGGGGCATGTAAACACATTCACACACGAATAATTTTACCAAGTTTGTACCTAATGCAGTATGCATTAGAGAGCCTTGACATACCATTAAGTATACAATTTGTCTTGACTTTAAAAACTCAATATATGTAAGAAAGCTATATATATAAAATTTTATAATTATCAATTATCTCTTATAACTATAGAGATGCCTTTTCCCAGAAATTCAGATTTCACATCTGACTCCATACATACTTTAGAATCCCAAAGTTGATTTCAAAGGACATCTTGCTTTTATCAAATTTATGACTATTAAATTATTTCATTCAACCTCTAAAGAAGGAGCAAAGCAAGCATATAAGAAAATTCACTACAAGCTGATTCTCCTTTTACTATGAATTGGAGTTACCCATGTTTTTGGTAAACAATCAAAGACACTGTACCATTGTCCTAGGAAATCTGTCAAACGTCTACCAACAAGAGCCAAAAAACTTACTAAATCAAATAAGCATTTTTAATAACACACAAACCAACCTTGGAGAATACCTGGCTAAGAGCCTTCTCTTTTTACATAACACTTTATCAATAAAATATCTCAATAACTTGTAAGTATTTATAGGTGTTAATGAAATTGTGAATGTCTTTGAAGATTACTGGCAAGGGGAGAAATGACAAGTTAGGGAAGGAGAATAAAGGTAAGACTACCAAATAAAATTTGGTACAGAGTTAGACAAAAAGCATTGGGACCATTTTAGCAGAAATTAAAGGAGCAGTTTTCCTTTAAATTGAGGAAGGAAAACGAGGCGTATGCTGAATTAAAGTGAGGTATTCACTTGTAGCTCTGGCAGAAAGGTAAGAAACTGAGGTTTTCATACCAGACTCTATAGTTAGATAAGAGACATTATAAAATTGATATCAACAGGGCTGGCATCCTTCCAAGGATGCTGAAACTTGCATTCCAAGGCCATGACCCAGGCAGAAGGTGGATATTAGTACTATGTGAAAATTTTAAAAGAAGATTCCAGAAGTATTATTATTCAAGCTTGTTTTTTGCAAGGAAGAACCAATGGGGCATGGATTCTACACATCGGTTCTCCATACGTAATGAAGATGCAACTGCATAAGGGAATTAACAGAGGACTGGGATTAGGGAACTTATATTATAGCCAGAAATCTGCCTGTAAATTGCTATGGGAACTTGGAAGTGTCATTAAACTTCTATAAGTCTCAATTTCCTCATTTCTGAAAATTTTATTAAAGCATGCAATTTATTTCAAATTATTCCAATTAAAGACAAAGAAACATCGATAACCTCTAATTTCAAAATTAGATCAGTGTTATATAAACGCACCATGTGGGTCATAAGAAGATTTTAAACTCAAAGTAACTCTTACATGTGTTTGTATCCCAAAATCATTATACACATTCAGATAAGCTTATTACATAAGCTTTTTATTACCTGATCTGAGAAAGTGTATGGTCTAACTTCTTCCACAGAGATGACATAATTGCTGGGACATGATTTGATGTTTCTAAATCATAAGAGGAAAAGTTTCTTAATAAACCCAGTTGGAGAAAATTCATCACTTAATTTGAATAGACACAGAATGAGGAAAACTAAAACTTTTCTCTCGGCTGTTGACATGCTCAGAATGGAAGCTATAAATAATCAGGCTGCTTTCTTTTTTCAAGCCATTGAGTATCAGATGCAATATGAGTGAAAATGGACATTTGTAAAATTTCTGAAGCTTTTTTAGAGTAATAACTTTGTATCTCTTTTGAATTAAAAAGACAAACTATTTTAAATCTTTGTTCTATTTGACGTCCTGTGACATTTGAAAGTGAACTAAAATAATTTGATTTATAAGTAATCATAAAGGTTATGGAACTCCTTGAGTGTGGAAATTAGTTTTCTACACCCAATGTTTTCATGTCTAAATCACTGTAATTGCCCAGCAACCTCTTAAAAAATGTTACTAATTACTAAGAATTACAGGCAAAATTCCTGAGGATTAGTTAGTCTTTTTTAGTATGTGTTCTAAAGCCACAATAATGGGAAACCCAGAAGATTTAAAATCTTTACCACATATTTATTAAAAAAAAAAAAAAGAGAGAGAGAGAGAAAGCTCTCTGATATAAAAGTGGGATATAATTCTTTGGACTGCAATAGAATAATGTTTTTGATGTCATTTACACTGTAAATATTCCTGTAAGATAGTTAAGGTAGTTTGAGAAAAGAAAACTTTGGCAGAAAGTAACCTTCTTGAAGAGTTAGAAATGAAATTCAAGCCCTGAACTTCCAGGCCTACTACTTTCTACAGTTTCTCGTTTTGTGATCTTGGAAAAGTTATCTAGCTTCTTTAATCTTCGGTTTTCTGATATTTAAAAATGGGCCTAAAACGATCAGCAACTCTCACCAGATTATTTTAAGGACTAAGATAAAACATATGAAAGCATCTAGAACAATAATGTATCTGGACAGGATTCAATAAATGTTAAGCTTATTTCTTTTTTTTTTAAATCATTTTAAGTTATTTACTAATTAATTCTTTTGTTAAAGTGTAAGTTATGAAAATAATATTAGAGGATAAAATAAACAATTCTAAGTTTCTCCCTAAAACATTTAGGAGTTATTTTATATTCTGATAAATATAAGCCAGAATTTTATGATTGGTTTTTGTGTCCAGATCTAGACTACAAAAAACTTAAAAATATTAGTTTAAAATATTTTAACACAAAACAATGCTTGTTCATCAGAGTAGATACCCAGAGCTAAGAATTTTACTATACAGCTTAAAATTTTTTGTTATATTTTCTAATATTCAGATTTGCAATTTATCATTCAACATAAACACAAACTATTTAATTAGATATTCCCCACTAAAATTTACCTCATAACTGAGACAGTTTTCTTTTGGCTTTTTAGAGGCATTAATATTCTTTAAAAAACTACTTCTAACAAAAACAATTAGATAAATGCTATATAAAACTAACAAACAAAAATCCCTGAACCTGAATTCTTACCTTTTGTTTTCATAGCCACATATTCATTCAAAATTGTTGTCAAGTTTTTTCCAAATAAGGACTGAAAAGAAAAAGATCAAGCATTACTCAAACTGTATAGTACTACTACTAATTTCTCACCATGAAACAGTTCACCAGATAGAAGCTATTAAAAGATCTGATTGCAGAGCAGCTGATGAAGAAAGAGTAAAAAGCAGGTCATCAAAAATGAAAATGGTCATTCAAGTTAGGGGTTGAATCAAATCTTTTAAGGATAAAGAACACTGTCTGTTTGAATAAGACATTGTGACTATGTTTTTTTAGTCCAAATAATGCAAAGGCATAAAAGCAGTTTTTAGCTGGGAGGTAGGGATGCAGTTATACAACTGTTTAAAAACAATGAAGACTCACTCCTAATTTGCCCTTTCTATCCTGCAAGCCATGTGAACCTGCCAAGAACAAAGCAAAAAACTGAGTGTAAGAGACACTCTTCCCAAGGATCAGTACCATTGTGTTTTCACTTCGATCATCTCATAACCTCATTTGCTCCCTATTCCTACTACTACTAAAGGGCAGGCTTTTATTACCTCAAGTTTGTGGTCACATAATAAAACAGGAAAGAACAAGGATTTTTAGAGCTGACAGTTCTGGTTTCAAGTTCAACACTTACTACAGGTATAATAAATCACTTAAATTCTATAAGGCTTACTTTCATATATGAAAATGAACATATTAATTCAGACTCTTGTTATGAAGATTAAGGGAAGATACATGTAACATGACTAGGACGATGTTTAACACATCATAGGTGATTAGTACCTTTTCTCCTCCTGAACTTTCAGATTTCTAATTTGTTCTTCTGTCTTAATTAAAGTCTGAGAGGTTAGGGTATTTGCTTAATACTAACTTTGTCCTTATACCTTGCTTTATTCTAATAGCTAATAAATAATTGCTGAATGACTTATTATGTACTGAACTGTGTCCACCCCGCCCCCAGATGCATGTGAAGATATAGCAAGAAGGTGGCCTTAAGCCAGGAAGACAGTCTTCACTGGAACTGAATCAAGGACACCTTGATGTTCAACTTCTCAGCCTCCAGAACTGTGAGAAGTAAAGATCTGGGTGTTAGGTGTGCTTGTAACTACTAGGGCATTACTGTTACTAGGTGCTTCTAGCTGACGAAACAACAAAACACAGACATGCTAATCCACATATACAAACATATCTATATTTCTCTATATATTTGTACACATATTAAAATAAACATGACTCCATACTGATACCTGACTATAATTCAACACCACAGGTTTTATTGTTATGTTTATTTGTATCTTCTTTCTTGGAGAAACCTGGCTCCCATTATCTATAATGTATTTATGTACTTGCTTAGAATTGCTAATTTAGAAGAACTAAGAATTTATTTAAGATTCATTCATGTTGTGTGAATCAACAATGTTATTTTATTGTTTAGTAGTATTCCACTGTATAAATATACCACAGTTTCTTTGCTTACACATTTGCTGAAAGACATCTTGGTTGTTTTCAGTTTTTGATCACCACAGATAAACATTATTGTGCAGGTTTTTGTGTGAATGGAAGTTTTTCAATTCACTCGGGTAAATATCTGGGCATGAGTGCTAAGTCACATGAGGGGAGTATGTTTAACTTTACAGACAACTGCCAAACTGATAATATGGAGCACTTTTTTCATATGCTTATTGCCATCCATATATTTTCTTCGGGAAAGGGTCTTTACATCTGCCCACTTAACAAAAATTGTTGTTGTTTTTTTAAATTTTAAGAGCTTTTAAAATAATCTAGGTAAGTATCCTTTCCCAGATATATTTCCTCCTAGCTGTGGCTTGTCATTCTTTTAATGCTGTCTCTTGCAGAGCAAAAGTTTTTAATTTTTATAAGGTTGTAATTTTATAGTTAGTGCTTTTGGTACCATATCTAAAATCTCAATGCCAAACTCCAAGCTACACAAATATTCTCCTACGTTTTCTTCTCAAAGTCTTCTAATTCTATGTTTTACATTTTACTCTACTATCTATTTGGTTAATTTTTGTATAAGGTATGTGTAGAGGTTCTTTTTTTTGTATCTGAATGTCTAATTGTTCTATCATCATTTGATGATAAGATTATTCTTTCTTCATTGAATTGCCTTTGCACTTTTCTCAAAAATCAGTTTCCTTCCACTGATCTAAGTGTCTAACTTTCCCCTAATGCTACTCAATCTTAATTAGTATAGCTTGTTAGTAAGTAATGTGAATCCTCCAACTTATCCTTTTTTAAGAATTGTTTGGGCTACTCTAGATCCTTTGCATTTCCATATAAAATTTAGAATTCAGCTGCTTTCTATGTATAAAAATACTTGTGGAGATTCTGACTGAAATGAACCTATAGACCAAAATGGGGAAAATTGACATTTTAACAATATTGTTTTTCGATCCATGAATACAATATATCTCTTCTTTTATTCAAATCTTTGATGTCTTTCATAGACATTTTAGAATACATATCCTATATTTTATTAAATTTATTACATACATATTTTATTTTTGTTTGTTGCTATTGTAAATGATATTTTTAAAAAACTCAACTTTCAGTGGTCCATTGTGGGTATACAGAAATACAATGAACTTTTGTGTATTTTGTACCCTGTGACCTTGCTAAACTCTAGCAGCGTTATGGATTTTTAAATCCTATACAGATTATCATGTTGTCTGTGACAGATGAAATAAATCTAAGAAGCCATGTTTGAAATAAGATGATAAAGTATTATATCAAATAATGTAGTTCCAGAATATACCCATTATATACCAAATGATGCTGTTATTTAGTGATATTTTAAAAAGCAGTGACAACAAGATATCAAAATACCTATTTTACATTTGTCTGAAGTAAACAACCAAATAGCAAAGATTGGGCTAATATAAAAAACACCATAGACCAGACGGCTTAAATAACAAAAAGTGATTTCTCATTCCGGAGGCTGGAAAGTCCAAGAAAAGGTGACAGCTGATCTGGTTCCTGGTGAGAACCAACATTCTCGCTTGCAGACATCCACCTTCTTGCCATGTGCTCACATGGCTTTTCCTCATTGCATGCACATGGAGAGATCTCTTTCTTTTCTACTTCTTATATGGGCATTAATTTTATCATGAGTGTCCCAAACTCTTAAGCTAACCTAAACTTAATTATTTCCCAAAGGCCCTATACCCAAATGCCATCATGCTGGGGTTTAGGGTTTCAGTATATGAAATTCGAAGGGATACAAATATTTAATCCATAGTAGCAGTAAACAAGTAAGCCCCAAAACAAGTAGTAGTGAACGTAATTAGAAATGAGGGTGTCATTTTGAAACTGCTTTTCAGAGGCAAAGTTGTAATTCACTTATCAGTTTTGGCATAAATGTGTGATGAGAAGAGGTGGTATTCTTTGGATCTTTCCAATCATGCATGAATACAAACTATCAAATTTCTGCCCAATTTGATTTTGCTAATGAGCTGATCTAAGATTGTGCTTATAGTCTCTTATGTTGGTTAATGATGAAATACTTCCTTTAAGAAACAAATCACTCACCAGTAAGCAGGCTGGGATAAAACCTTCATCTGTACAGTGTTCTGCATATTCTTTTAAATGTGAACTTTCCAAAATAAAAGTCTGGCAAGTAGAAGAGAGGTTTTCCTGTTGTAAGTAACCTATATGAAAAATAAAAGTTTAGGTAATTTCAGTAAATTCTGCACTTTTGATAAAACTGCTATTAAAAATGTTAGAGCCCCACGTTGGCCACACACACAAAAGCAGAGCATTTTCATATCACAAGTAGAATTTCAAGTGGAATGGGCTGGGATTCTGCAGCCTTGCCCAGAAACACCAATTTGTGCTGCCACAAAGTATAATTCCTAAAATAGATGACTGTTTAATGGGAAAAACTCTAACAAAACTAGAAAAATAAAATGTAATTATTGCATAGTAATACTTACAGGAGAATTAATAAAACAACGATAAATAAATAACAGGAGAACCAATAAAGAAATGATAAATATTCTTCTACTCCATAACCTTGATATTAGCTAGGTCAGAAGTTGATATAAATTAACTTACTGAATTATAAAAAAATCTACATTCTCTTAATGTTGCTATTTACTTGCATACTTCACTTATTTGTCCAATAGTTTAAGAAAAAAATGAACGAAAGAACTACTTTGCACAAAAGGTAAGAAAAGCACTCCTTGGTTTTTAATTTATGCCCTTTGGGAATCAAAGCATTAACTATGTCAACAAGAACTTTAATATTCAAATCTAACTGATATTTATGGAACAATATTATGAATTGTACCAGTGCTCGGTACTTTTACACTTATGAACACTATTTGTCCTGATTAGCAGCCTATCCTTGTTCTTTTGTTTCTTAGGGTTACTAAGTTTTAACTAAACCAATTGCTAAAAATAGCAGTGTAGTACAAAAAGAACAGTGGATAGGCTATCAGGAAACCAGGTTTTATTCTATTCTATTAAAATAAGGACTTTGGGGGGGAAATTACCAAAATTCTTCAGGACTCAAGATAACTTCATCTATACGGCAATACACTTCCCTTGACATGTGGATCAGATTTGGTTAAATTACTCCCTTGTGGAAAGCCCTTCAATCACTTCCTGTAGCTCTCAGTTTAAACTCTAAATTCTGAGAGGCTTCAGTAGGAATGGTGGATTGTGAGGACTCCAAAAATCCTCTCCTCCATAAAAGCAACGAGAACACTAGCACAAATATTAAAATCAATTTTTACAGAACTCTGAAAAACAGTCAAAGTGTTGCAAAAACCTGAGTATTTATTTTTAAAAATGACTAAATGTTAGCAAGTACAGTGAATATTGTGGAATTTTAAATTGCTCTAGTCCTACGTTCATTTCCCCAGCTTTGTGGTACACCTGAAAATCAACAGCTTGTAATCGTGAAAACTAACAGCCTAGCAGCCAGTGAAGAAATTAGATGGTGCTGGAATTCTTCCAAAGCCTTATTCTCAGAAACTGTCATTATTTGACCCTTGTGACAACACCCTGTAAAACCGCACTTGCATGGCTTGTCTTCGAACTGAATATGTGCTCATCCAGTGCAAACAAGGTACTCCTTGACAGTGTTTGCTTATAATGATCTGCAGAAATTGCTTAACACCACAGCTGCCCGTGACACAATATAATAGCTGGGACAAACAATAAGTAAACAAACAAAAAAACACTTAAAAAGAAAAAGACCTGACAAGGCCCTAAACCCTTACCCTCTGGCTGACCATAATGCTCTGAGCAAGCAGGAAGTGAAGGCCAAAGAGTTGTCAACTGCTTAGACGAATGCTGAAGCATTCCTCAAAGTACACACAGCCCCCTGGCAAACAATGGGAAACTTACTGACTCTAATCATTTAAGGAAATCAATGTCCAATCATAGATTATAAACTCAAAGAATACAGACTTTACTATATAATTGGATCAGCAACTAAATAAACAGCAACTGCTAAAACCCCAACAAATAGTAATAACAAACATGGGGAAGAGAGAAAAGTTTGATCCTAAGAGTTGTCACATTTAAAGTATCCAATTTTCAAAAAAAATTTATGAGACATGTGGAGAAACAAGAAAGAATGGCTCATATATGGGGCGGGGGGAGCAGTCAATAGAAACTATTCCTAAGGAAGCTAAGACACTGGACTTATGACTTTAAACAGCTATTTTAAATAAGTTCAGAGAACTAATGAAAACCATGCCTAAATATCTATAAAGGAAAGTATGATAACAATGTCTCATCAAAAAGAAATATAAGTGCCTACAAGAGACTCAATTCGGTTCGAAAGACAGAGACTGAAAGTAAAAGGATAGAGATATTTCATGAAAATGGAAAGGAAAAAAACAGCTGGGGTAGCAATACTTATACCAAACAAAACAGACTAAAACAAAGACTATAATAAATTAGACAAAGCAGGACCCACTACTCCTGCTTCTGGATATTTACCTGAAGAAACCGAAAACACTAATTTGAATGGACATTTGCATTCATATGTTAATTACAATAAAGATATGGCAACAACCTGGGTGTCTATCAATAAATGAATGGATAAAGAAGAAGTGGTACATATACATAATACAACATATTACTCAGCCACAAAAAAGAATGAAATCTTGCCATCTGCAACAACATGGATGAACCTAGAGGGTATTGTGCTGAGTGGTGAGACAGACAAATGCCATATGATTCACTAATATGCGTAATCTAAAGAACAAAATAAATGAACAATGGAAAGTGGAGAAACATGGTGGAGTGAGAGATGATCCTAGATCTCTCCTCGTGAAACAATAAGCTGAACATTTAAAACTCAACAAAAAACACCCAAACCGCACACCAGAACGTCTCAGCATTGGATATGTGCATAAGAATTACCACAAGACAGAACCCTGAGTGTTGGGCGGTGGACTGAGAGAAATAAAGAAGCTGCCTCTCGAAGCCTGCGGGAGCTCCTTGCAGGAGGAGGGAGAGGTGAAGGTGCGGTGACTTCCTTGATCAGCCTGTCCTGAAGTGCCGGAACTTCTAGCAGATGGCAGCAGGGCCCAGCCATCAGGGCAGAAAGCAGAGAAGCGGGATGGGACCACAGAGAAACAACAGTTTTTACCGGCCTGGTTGCAAAACCAAGGCTGAGCCGCAGCCTCCAACTCCCAGAGGCCCGTTCCCCCAATACCCTCCGACACCGAACACAGTGGAGCCCTAGGGGAATCTGAGCCAATGCCACCAAAACTGTTGCCAACACTTACAGGGACTTAAACTGAGAATAGCAAG
This sequence comes from Pteropus medius, assembly GCF_902729225.1. Taxonomy (NCBI): domain Eukaryota; kingdom Metazoa; phylum Chordata; class Mammalia; order Chiroptera; family Pteropodidae; genus Pteropus; species Pteropus medius. The sequence continues at coordinate 482,940 of NW_024349569.1, forward strand.
TTTGATTAAATATCTACGAGAAAATAAAAAAGACATTTAGGCTCTACATAAAGCAGGGATTCAAGAGGCTTAGATGCCACCTACTGGAAACCAAAAGAAAAGCGCCTTCTTTGCAACAGGCTAAAGAGAGACCATTATATAATAAATCAGCAGAACACACTTCCATTCATGCTCAGGTGGAGAAATAGTCTATTAAACACCATGAACAACCAAGGAGACAAGGCATCTCAGAAAGAAAGAAAAAAATCTCCAGAAAATAAGTTTACAGACATAGAAATGAGACTTAAATGACAAAGAAATCAGGATGGTACTTCTGAAAAAACTCAGTGAGATCCAAAACAAATCAGCAATTTCAGGAATTGAAAAAACAAGTAGATGAGCAGAGCAATGAGGCTGAAACCCTCAAAAGGAACCAAATAGAACTGCTAGAGATGAAGAACACACTGCAAGAGTTGAAAAATGAAATAGCAAGCTTGGGAAATAGAGTTGACCAATGGTGGAAAGGATCAGTGATATTGAAAACAGAAATCCAGAAATAAATCAGAAGGAAGAAGAGAGAAACCAAAGAATTAAAAATAATTAAAGAGAATAACAAGAACTAGCAGATACCATCAGGAGAGGAAACGTAAGAATAATGGGCATTATTGAAGGTGAGGAAAAGAAGCAGGGACTAGAAAGCATTTTCAGACAAATAGTGGATGAGAATTTCCAAAATCTAATGAATAAGCTAGAGCTTGAAATTCAAGAAGTTAACAGAACACCCAATTAGCTCAACCCAAAAAGGCCTTCACCAAGACACATTGTATTAAAATTACAAAAATCAATGACAAAAACAAAATTCTCAGGGCAGCCAGGGAAAAGACAGTAACCTATAAAGGAAAACCCATTAGATTATCATCAGACTTCCCAGCGCAAACCTTACAAGCCAGAAAGGAATGGAACCGAATATTAAAACTATTAAGTGAAAGGAACTACCAGCCTAGAATAATGTATCCAGCTAAGCTCTCCTTTAGCTATGAAGAAGAAATTAAGACCTTTCTAAATATACAAAAATTGAGGGCATTTTGCACTACGAGGCCTGCACTACAGAAAACACTAAAAGGGGTCAGTTCACCTAAAACAAAATAATGAAACAAAACAAAACAAAAACAAATACATAATTAGGAGTAAAGTGACTACCAGGCAAGTAGAAGCAGAGGAGTGCAATCCTTATTAAGAACAGGGCATTATAAGCTTAAATAAGAAGAGAATTGCTATAATAAGATAGTAACAAACGTTCAGCATACTTAGGGACAAACTGAAATAACAATTACTGAAAAGAGGAGGATTCAAAGATCCAAATTCACAAAGGGGAAAGGAAATAAGGGACATGCAGAAGAAAATGGACGACTGTATATATATAACTATCCTTGTCATTTGTAATATTAACTACACACCAAAGATTCAAAACTGAAGTATATAACATAAAACAAGAAGAACCAGAGTCAAAACCCACAAAACCCAACCAAAATAAAGAAAACAGAAACACAAGGACAAGGAAGCAATGGAAACACCGAGCTACCAGAAAGCAAAAGATAAAATGGCTATAAGAAGACTTCATATTTCAATAATCACCTTAAATGTAAATGGACTGAACTCACCAAAAAAAAGGCACACAGTTGCAGATTGGATCAAACAAAACCGAACCATATGCTGCCTCCAGGAGACACATCTCAGCATCAAAGACAAATACAGATTCAAAGTGAAGAGTGCAAAATTATATTTCAAGCAAATAGTATTCAGAGAAAAGCGGGAGTAGCGGCACTAATATCGGATGAAATAGATTTCAAAATAAAAAAGGTAAAGAAAGATACTGAGGGACACTTCATAATGATAAAGGGAATCACGTACCAAGAAGACATACACTTATTAATATCTATGCTTTCAATCAGGGAGCCCTGAAATACATAAAGCAATTATTAACAGAACTAAAGGGAGAAACAGACCAAAACACTATCCTAGTAGGGCAGCTAAACACCCCACTGTCGGATATGGATAGATCATCCAAACAGAAAATCAATAAGGAAATAACATCCTTAAATGACACATTAGACCAATTGGACATAAGTAAAATATATAGAGCCTTCCATCCCAAAACAGCTGCTTATACATTCTTCTCTAGTGCACATGGAACATTCTCAAGAATTGACCACATACTGGAACACAGAAATAGCCTCAACTAATATGAGGGTTGAAATCATACCAACCGTATTCTCTGATCATAATGCTTTGAAACTAGAGATCAACTGCAAAAAGAAAGCAGGAAGAACCACAACTACATGGAGATTAAACAACATGCTACTGAAGAATAACTGGGTCAGGAAAGAAATAAAAAGAGAGATCAAGAGATACATAGAAATGAATGATAATGATAATATAACATATCAAAACAGAAGTGGTCATAAGAGGAAAGTTCATATTACAGGCCTATTTCTAAAAACAAGAACAAGCCCAAATAAACAATCTAATGCTTCATTTCAAAAAACCTGAAAAGGAAGAACAAATGAGGCCTAAAGTCAGCAGAAGGAAAGAAATCAAAATTAGAGCAGAAATAAATGAAACTGAAAACATAAGAACAATAGAAAAAATAAATACAACAAGGAGCTGGTTCTTTGAGAAAGTTAATAAAATGACAAATTCCTGGCTAGACTCACTAAAGAAAAAAGAGAAAGGACACAAACAAAATCAGGGATGAAAGAGGGGAAATTATGACTGACATTGCAGAAATACAAAAGATCATGCAAGAATACTATGAAAAAGTATGTAACAAATTTAATAACCTAAAAGAAATGGACCAGCACTTAGAAAAATACAATCTTCCTAGACTGAATCAAGAAGATCTGGAAAACTTAAATAGACCAATCAGCAGTATGGAAATTGAAACAATCATAAAAATCCTACCAAAAAGTAAAAGTCCAGGACCAGATGGCATCACCAATAAATTCTACCATACATTAAAGAAGATTTAATACCTATTCTCCTCAAACTCCTCCAAAAAAATCGAAGAGGAGGCAATACATTCCAACTCATTTTATGAGGCCAATATTACTCTTATACCAAAACCTGGGAAAGATAACACACAAAAAGAAAACTGCAGAGCAATGTCTCTTAGGAACACAGATGCAAAAATCCTAAATAAGATACTAGCGAACCGAATACAGCAACATATTAAAAAGATTATATATCATGATCAAGTGGGCTTCATCCCAGGGGCACAGGGATGGTTCAACATATGCAAATCGATCAATGTGATACACCACATAAACAAATTAAAAAATAAGATCATATGATCATATCAATAGATGCAGAAAAAGCCTTTGACGAGATACAGCATCCATTTATGATCAAAACACTGAACAAAATTGGTATAGAAGGACAGTACCTTAACATAATAAAGGCCATATATGACAAACCCTCAGCCAACATTCTTCTTAATGGTGAAAAACTAAAAACCTCCTTCTAAGTCAGGAAGAAGACAAGGCTGTCCACTATCATCACTCTTATTCAATAGAACATTGGAGGTTGTAGCAAGTGCCATTAGGCAAGAGAAAGATGTAAAAGGCATCCAAATAGGAAACAAAGAAGTCAAACTGTCACAGATGATATGATTCTCTATATAGAAAACCCTAAAGACTCCACAAGAACACCACTAGAAACAGTAAGCAAATAAAGTCTCTATATAAAATCAACGTTCAAAAATCCATAGCATTCCTATATTCTAACAACAAAGCGTCAGAAAAAGAAGTTGAAAGAATAATTCATTTCTCAATTGCAACAAAAAGAATAAAATACCTAGGAATAAATTTAACGAAACATGTGAAGGACCTATATAATGAAAACCACAAGACCCTATTAAAAAAAATTGAGGAAGATACAAAGAAATGGAAAGATATTCCGAGTTCTTGGACTGGAAGAATCAACATAGTTAAAATGACCATATTATCTAAAGCATTATACAGATTTAATGCAATCCCCATCAAAATCCCATCGGCATTTTTTAAAGAAATAGAACAAAAAATCATCAGATTTTTATAGAAGCACAAAAGACCCCGAATTGCCAAAGCCATCCTGAGTAAAAAGAATGAGGCTGGAGGCATCACTCTGCCCGACTTCAAATTATACTACAATGCGAGAGTAATCAAAATAGCATGGTATTGGAAGAAAAACAGACACATGAACCAGTGGAACAGAATTGAGAGTCCAGCAGTAAATTGATATTTATATGGGCAAACGATTTTTGACGAAAAAGCCAAAAACATACAGTAGAGAAAGGAAAGCCTCTTCAATAAATGGTGCTGGGAAAATTGGAAGGCCACCTACAAAAGAATGAAACTAGACTGTTTTCTATCACCACACACCAAAATTAACTCAAAATGGATTAAAGATCTGAATATAATACTGGACTCAATAAAATGCATTGAAGAAAACATAGGAACTAAACTCAAGGATCTTGGACTTAAAGAGGATTTTATGAATTTGACCTCAAAGGCAAGGAAAGTAAAAGTAAAAATAAATGAGGGGACTACATCAAACTAAAAAGCTTCTACTCAGCAAAAGAAACCGTCAACAAGACAAAGAGATAACCATCTGAATGGGAAAATGTATTTGCAAGCAATGCCTCCGATAAGCGCCTAATATCCAAAATATACAATGAACTCATATGACTCAATAACAACAAAAAAAAGCAAACGATCCAATCAAAAAATGGGCAGAGGACCTGAACAGACACTTCTCCCCCGAGGACATACAAATGGCCAATATATGAAAAGATGCTCATCATCGCTAGCTATTAGGGAAATGCAAATCAAAACCACAATGCAATACCATCTCACACCTGTTAGAATAGCTATAATCATCAGGCCAAGTAATAACAGATGTTGGAGAGGATGTGGAGAAAAAGGAACCCTCCTTTTGCTGGTGGGACTGCAAATTAGGACAGCCACTATGGAAAGTGGTATGGAGTTTCCTCAAAAAACTAAGAATTGACCTATCATATGATCCAGGAATCTCTCTAGGAGGTATTTACCCTAAAGACTTGAAAACTTATATCCGAAAAGGTATTTGCACATTGATGTTCATAGCAGCACTATTCACAGTGGCCAGGACATGGAAGCAACCGAAGTGTCCTACGATAGATGACTGGCTAAAGAAGCTGTGGTACATATATATGATGAAATATTACTCAGTCATAAGAAAAGATGAAATACTGCCACTTGCAACAACCTGGATAGATCTCGAGATAATCATGTTAAGCAAAATAAGCCAGAATGAAAAAAGTTGAAAATCACATGATATCACAAATGTGGGATATAAACCTAAGAGCAACAGATGAGCAGGAGAAACAGAGACTCAGGGTCATGGATAATGGACTAGTGGTTACCAGAGGGTAGGGGGTGAGGGAGGAGGGAAGAGCTAGACAGGGTAATGGGGTTCAAATATAGCGGGAGGGTGAAGTGGGTAAAGGGGATCAAATATATGGTACCTGAAGGAAACTGGACTTTGGGTAGTAATCACACAATAGAATATATAGATGTCAAATTATAATGTACATGTAAAAATTATATAATCGTATTAACCAATGTTAACCTAATAAATTTAATAAAAAAAGGAAACTGAAAGAAAAAAAGTAAAAAAAAAAATAAATAAACGAACAACCAACAGAAACAGACTCAGTTACAGAGAACATTTCGATGGTTGCCAGATTGGGGGGGAGGGGGTGGTGAAAGGATGGGTTAAAAAGGGGAAGAGATTAGGAAGTATAAACTGGCAGTTACAAAAAAGTCATGGGGATGTGAAGTGCAGCATAAGGAATATAGTCAATAATACTGTACTAACTACTTATGGTATCAGATTGGTACTAGATTTATCAGTGATTACTTCATAAGTTATATAAATGTGTAATCACTATGATGTACACCTAAAACTAACATAATATTGTATTAACTGTAATTGAAAAATAAAAAATATGACAAAAAAGAAAAAAGAAAGAACAATTATAAGGAAAAAAAACAAGTAGAAATTCTGGAGGTGAAAAGTGTAATAACTGAAATGAAAAATTAACTAGAGGGAGCTCAAGAGCATATTTGAGGAAGCAGATGAAAGAATCAGTGAACCTGAACTTGGACAAACACGATTATCCAGTATGAGGAACAGAAACAAACAAACAAAAATCACAAAAAGTGAACAGTCTCATAGACCTGTGGGACACTATCAATTGTGCCAATATAAGCATAACGGGAGGCCCAGGAGAGGAAAAACAGAAAAGGACAGAAGAATATATGAAGAAAAAATGTCCAAGAACATCCAAAATGTTAGGAAACACATTAATCTACTTATCCTGAAAGCTCAACAAACTGCATGTAGGATAAACTCAAAGAGAGCCATACCTAGACACATCATAACCAAACTGTCAAGACAAAAAAGAGAATCTTGGAAGAGAAGGAGAGAAACAGCTCATCATATACAAGGCATCCTCACATACAAAGGATTAACAGCTGACTTTTCATTAGAAACCACGGGAACCATATTCAAAGTGCTGACAGAAGAAGAGTTAACCAAGAATTCTATATCTAGCAAAACTCCTTCAAAATGAAGAAATTAAGATACTCTTAGATTTAAAAAAAAAAAAACAGAATTTGTTGCTAGCCAACTTGCCCAGTAAGAAAGACTAAAGGGAGTTATTTGGGCTAAAATGAAGAGACTAGATAGTAAATCAAATCCATATTAAAAAGAAAAGAAAAGAACATTGGTAAAGGTAATTACACAGGTAATCATAAAACAGTAGAAATGGTTTTTGTAGTTTTCTCTCTTTTAAAAGACAATTACATACGGCAATAATTATAAATCTGAGTTGATGGGCATACAATGTATAAAGATGTAATTTATATGACCTTAACAGCTAAAAGGAGGGGGAAGACAATGAAGTTATATAGGAGCAAAATTTTTATATAGTATTCAAATTAAGTTGGTAGTAATCCAAAAAAAGATTGTTTTAAGTTAATTCTAATCTTTCAGCTATCACTATGAAAATAATTCAAATATAAAAAATATAAAGAAAATAATGGAATTAAAATAGTAATTGGAAAATATTTAACACAAAAAGGCAGTAATAGAGGATTAGAACAAAGAAGTCAACAGATATATAGACTACAAAAAACTAAATGGCAAAATCCACACCTTATCAATAATTACATGAAACGATAATATATTAAACACTCAAAAGGTAGAGACTCACAGAACAGATAAAACACATGATCTAATTATATGCTCTCCACAATAAAAACACTTTAGAGTCAAAGACACAAACAGGCTGAACATAAAAGGATGGAATAAAACATGGCATCCAGACAGTAACCAAATGAGAACTGGAGAGGTTATACCAATATTGGACAAAGTATATGTTAAGAAGAACATTGTTAGAAAGATGTCAATAAAAAGTTCAAAAAATCAAAAAGATAAGAATTACAAGCAGATATGCACCTAAGAACAGAGGCCCTCAAAACATCAAGCAGAAATTGAGAGTGAAGGGAGAAATAAACAATTCAACAATTAAAGTTATAGACTTCAGTATTATACTATGAATAATAGAGAACTAAAGAGAAGATCAAGGAAACAGAAGACTTGAATACTTTAGTCCAACCAGACCAAATGGATATCTATAGTCTATGGTATCTTCTACTCAAAAAGAGAATACATTCTTCTCAAGTGCACATAAACATTTTCCAGGATAAATCATTATTCAGACATAAAACAAGTCTCGAAAAATTTAAAAAGACTGAAATCGTATAGAGTATATGCTTCGACCACATTGGAATGAAATTAGAAATCAATAATAATAGAAAATGTAGGAAATTCAGAAATATGTGGAAATTAAACACCATGTTCTTAAATAACCAAGGGGTCAAAGAAATCACAAGGAAAGCAGAAAAAATATTGAGATAAATGAAAACAAAAACACAACATATCAAACCAAACTGTATGGGCTGCAGCTAAAGCAGTGCTTAATGATATATTTACATCTGTATATACTCGTATTAAAAAGATGAAAAGATCTCAAATCGATAACCTGTCCTTCTACTTTAAGAAACTAGAAAAAGATCATACTAAACCCAAAAGCAGAAGGAGATAATAATTACTAGAGGAGACAAAAAATAAAAGAGAAAAATCAATAAAACCAAATGTTGGTTCTCTGAAAAGGTCAACAAAATTGACAAATATTTAGCTAGACTGGACAAGGATATAAGAGAGAAGACAAATTACTAGACAGGAAATGAAAGAAGAAACAATAATACTATCGACCTTTCAGAAATATATTTGATTGAAAGAAATACCATGAACAGCTAGCTATATGCCAATAATTTAGTGAGCCTAGGTAAAGTGGATAATTCCTAGAAAAACACAAAATAATTAAACTGAGTCAAGAATAGAAAATCTGAAGAGAGCTAAATCAAGATTGAACTGTAATAAAAAAAAAACTTTCTATAAAGAAAGGCCTAGAATCAAGTGGCCTCATTGGTGAATTCTACCAAACACTGAAAGAATCAACACCAATCTTTTACAAACTCTTCAAAGAAAGAAAAAACCGAGTAGAGACCTCCCTTAACATATCTGAACCCAATAATAACCCAATACTAAAACCAGAGACATCAAAAAATAACCCAAGACATCACAAGAAAACTACACACAAACTTATGAAAAAGTAGATGTAATAATTCTCAACAAAACACTAGCAAACAAAATCCAGTAACACTTGTTTATAATAGAGATGAATGATTATATAGCATGACCAGTGAGATTGTGCCAGTAATGCAAAGTTGGTTCAATAAAACAAAAATCAATGTAAAATACTATATTAATAAGAAACCACATTGTTATCTCAATAGATGCAGAAAAACCACTTGACAAACTCCAGCACCTTTTCATGATAAAATCACCGGGAGTAGAAAGGAATTTCTTTAACCCAGAAAAAGCATCTATGAAAATCTCACAACTAACATCATATTCAATGGTGAAAGACTCAAAGCTTTTCCCACAGGATCAGGGACAAGATAGGGATGTCTGCTCTTGCCACGTCTATGCATCATGGTGCTGCAAGTTCTAGCCAGGGCAATTAAGAAAATGAAATAAAAAGCATCCAGACTGGAAGAGAAGAAAGAGTTAAATAACTACTTGCAGATGATATGATATTCTATATAAAAAATTTTAAGAAATCTATCCACACACACACAGAAAAACTATTAAAGCAAATAAAGGATGTCAGCGAAGCTGCAAGATGAATATGAAAAATAACTTTTATTTCTATACACACGTGCAATGAAAAATCCAAAAATGAAATTAAGAAAACAATTCCACTTACAATAGCACCAAAAAGAAGAAAATACTTAGGAATAAGTTAAACAAAAGTATGACCACACTAAAAACTGGGAAGCAACACTGAAAGATGTTAAAGAAGACTAAGTGGAAAGATATCCTGTGTTCATGGGTCAGAACAGTTAATACTAGTAAGATGTCAGCACTCCCAAAGTTGATCTACACAGTTAACACACTCCCTATCAAAATCTACCTTTTGTGCAGAAATTAACAAACTGATCCTAAAATTTATGCAGAAAGACATAGGACCCAGAGTAACCGAACAATCTCGAAAATAAAAAAGTTGGAGGGCTCACACCCATTCCAAAACATACCACAAAGCTAAAGTAAATCTAGGCAATGTGTTACTGGCATAAGGACAGACATGTAGATCAATGGAACAGAATGAATTGTGCAGACATTTACGGTCAATTGATTTTCAGAGTGCCAAGTGAGTTAACTGAGAAAAAGTATAGTAGTTTCAACAATTGGTGCTGGGACAACTAGAAATCCACAAGCAAAAGAATGATCCTTACCTCACACCAAATACAAAAATGAACACAAAATGAATTTAAGAGCTAAAACTATAAAACTCTTAGGAAAAAAACAAAGGTTGTAAATCTTTCTTTTTGACCTTGGATCAGGCAATGGTTTCTCAGATACGACATGTGAAGAACAAGCAACCAAAGGAAAAACAGAAAATTAAAAACTTTTGTGCTCCTGAGGATACTAACTAGAAAGTAAAAAGACAACCAGCAAACAAAATAGAAGAAAATATTTGCAAATCATTTATCTGATATGGACTAGAATCTAGACTATGTAAAAGACTTACAAGGCAATAAAACACAAACCAATTAAAAAATGGACAAAAGATTTAAACAGACCTTTCTCCAAAGAAGATATACAAACTCCTAATAAGCACATGAAAAGAGGCTCGACTTCATCAGTCATTAGGAAAATGTAAAAGCAAAACCATAATGAGATATAACCAATTCATACCCACTAAGATAGGTAGAATTAAAAGACAGACAGCAGTAAATACATATACTCCTCGACTTACGATAGGGTTGTGTCCACATAATCCCAATATGAGTTGAAAATTGAAGTTGAAAATGCATTTAATACACCTAACCTATCAAATATCATAGCTTACCATAGCCTACCTTAAACATGCTCAGAACACTTACATTAGACTACAGTTGGGCAATCACCTTGGAGTTTCAGCTCAAGAGTAATTGCCATCCTTTCTCACCAGAAGGAGATACAGGGTGTTCCATAGACATAATGGGATGTGAAGACACGACAACCAAAAAAATCAGGGTACACTGTAGACTATCAGTTTTCTACCTGCATGCCATGATCACGTTAACTGGGAGCTGCAGTTCACTGCTGCTGCTCAGCATAGCAAGAGAGTACCACACTGAATATTGCTAGCCAGGGAAAAGATCGAGATCTAAGTACAGTTTCCACTGAATGTCTATCACTTTTGCACCATTATAAAGTTGAAAATTGTAAATGGAACCATCATGAGTCAGGGACTGTTTGCATTGCAAAAATATAGAGAATCTGGAAACCTCATATATTGCTGGTAGGAACATAAAAATGGTGCAATCACTTTGGAAAACCACTTGGCTGAGTTCTCAAAAATATTAAACATAGAATTACCATATAACCAAGAAAGTCCATTCCTATGTATATATCTAAGAGCATTAAAATCATGTCCAAAAACTTGTACATGAATGGTCATAGCAGCATTTTTTGTAATAGCCCACAAGTGGTAACAACCCAAAAGTCCATCAGTGAATGGAAAAACAAACTAATATAGCTATACAATGGAACATTATTCAGGCATAAAAAGTTTACTAAGTACACTTGCTATAATAACATGGATGATTCCTAAAAACCGTTAAGTTCAAGTCAGACACAAAAGGCCACATGTTGTATAATCCCATTCACATGGAATGTCCAGAATAGGTAAATCCACAGAGACAGAAGGTAGGTTGCTAGAGGATGAGGAAAGTGGGCAACTGAGTAACTGTTAACAGGCACAGGGTTTCTTTTTGGGGTAATGGAAATGTTCTGGAATTAAGGTAGTGGTGATAACTGCACAAAATTGTGAATATACTAAGAATTACTGAATTTTACACTTTGTGGTATATGAATTCTATCTCAACGAAAAAAACATAATCCTAAATTCTTAACATGTAATGAGGTTCTACTTGTTTTGCAGCCTAATTTCTTTAGTCTTATGTCTTGTTATTCCATATCTCCTAGCCAATGTGGTCTTTCAATTCTGCAAATAAATGAATGCTCTTATTTCAAGGCACTGTATACTCTACTCCTTTTGCTTGGGAAGCTTTATTTTTTCCTAGCCTAGCTATTTGTGACTCATTCCTCGGGTCTAGTGTTTCTATTACTAGAATTTTTTTTTTTTTTAAGTTCTTTCACTATGTACCATATTCCAATCACCAGATACTAGATTCCCTTATATTGCCTTCATAGTATACTTAGCTCAGTGGTGGTACACTAGTCAATAACTATTAACTACAGTAAGCCTTCACTTAACATTGTTGATAGGTTCTGTCTGTGACTAAGCAAAATGACGTATAATGAAACAAATTTTACCACAGGCTAAGTGATATAAACAAGAGTTAAGTTGATGAGCTGGCATCCATCAACACTGAATGAAATGTTATTTGAGGACCTGCTGTACTAAAGCAATTATTTCTAAGGTTTCTTCCAACTTAAAAATTTTAAGGTTCTACTCTTTTCACCTGAAACCCTATCTTTGACCAAGTCCTACAAGTCGAAAAACAAATGAATGGGCCCACAGAGTCAATAAATAAGGCTATAAAAAGGAAAGAGCAAGGAAATTGTCTCCTGTTTTTAGGCAATGCCCAAGCTGGGATTTGGGAACCAACTCACAACTTTCTACCTTTGGCTGATGAGTTTTCCAACCTCTTTCTAACTAATGCTATAGGGAGAAACAAACAAATGTAAAAATAAAAAAACCAAAGACGCTGTCCTTTGGAGCATGGGAAAGCATTCAGAAATGAGAAGAAACCTTTTTTTTTAAATCTCAGATACTACTACTTCAATATCCCCGTCACTGACAATGTGAAATCACCTCAGTCGTGAAATTAAATGGATATAGATTGCTATTTTTTTTTTAATTTTTCACAAATAAAAAACCTAGCATAAAACTGTAAAATTAAAGCCAGGTAAAAAGAAATCATTTTTAAGATGGCTGACTTTCTGAGTTATGTTATTTGGAATAAGTCAGCTGCTACTAGTATTTCATGAATATAGAAATTTAAAATATGTATAAACCATCAGTCATCCTGGAATCAGGGCAGTTGGAGCTTTTTCTATATGTGCTTCAAGATTTACGTTGAAGACCTCAGATAAATAGGTTCTATTCATGGTACAGAATTTTGAAAGCACAGAGTTTTTATAACCACATGGTACAGAGTTTTTATAACCACTAGGAGTTTCTAACAGACAGTGGTATGAAATCTAATTCCTTAAAGTAGATTTGATTTTCTCTAGACCAAGCATTCTCAAAAATTTCACTCAAGGGGGTGAAAATTGGTACTGGGAAGGCAGTAGAACAAAGAAAATATCACTCTTTTTATGCATAAATCACAGATATACATACAATATATAAACCGCACATTTGTGATATTTAAATTTCATGTGGGAGGGGTGATTAGGGAAAAAAATGTTTAAAAATATTCCTTAAGGGTGTGATAATGAAATAAAGGTTGAGAACACTTCCCTAGACGAAATGTAGTGATATGCAGTTAACCTTTCTAAGAAAATATGGCTATTTGTGTTAGCATCCCCTAGGAAAGAAATCATCACAGATTATATAGTTTATGCTTATCAAAAGACATTATACTTTCATAGACACTTGAGAAATGACTGTTAAGTGGCTAGATTACTTCTAAAACAAGTGTTTAAAAGTTATACTACATCTAAAAATAACAACATATGAGATATATAACTTCTGCTCTTAAAAACATGCCTCACTTTAGGCAATCTAGAGTTGCCATTTTAGATTAAACTTATTTTGCTTTACCTTTGCCCCAGAAGTTCCAAAATAATGTGGTAAAGCAATAATTGACTACATTCATGTTCATTTATCATTATATAACCAGTTATTTGCCTACAAAAAGCTTATTTATCATTAAGCCCTGATTGTAACCAATCCTCAACCATAATAGGGGAAATTTTCTGTACAAATTATTCTAAATCTCAAATGTTACAATGAAAATACAAACTAGGGACCAATTTTCTCTTATTACAATAATACAAATAATTACTCTTCAATTAACATTAGTTGTTTCTCCTTTTTATTCCTAAAATTAACTTTAAAATAACTATCGTTTGTGTAAACTTCTGACAAAGACATTCAAATAGGTAAGAAAGTATGCCAGGGTTTCCTTTTTCTCAATACTGCCTTCTGCCTGCTTTTCAGTGGCTGTAGTAATGAGTAACGAAATACACTGAAGGGGAAACATAACTGAAAAAGAGAAAGATAAAAATTCTAACTATATCAAGGGTATTCAAATTTTAGGAACTAGGGTGCCAAGAGTCTGGCTTCTCTTCTTCCTATTTATAAAGATAAAAAGAGAGGTGCCTGATTAAGAAAGCAAGAGATAGCAAATCCTCTGACCTGAGAATATCTTCACATAATCTAATAATCCACCAGAAAAATCAGTGGTTTAATGATCCTAAAAAATATAAATACTTCTTGGGAAGACTTAACTTACGGTGCCTTATATTACTAGATCCACAAATAACAAAGTCTCTGTCTATAAAGAAGTTATGATCTACTAGGACACAGAAGATATACTACACACAAATAACTAAGACAAAGCAAAGGTGGTAAAACACTAGGACTTACTTCAGGAGAGGGTAGAGACTAGAAAAGTATTACCAGACTTGGAGAAAATTATGCAGCATTTCAAGGAAGAGCCTTGAAGGATGGTTGAGGAATTCCAAAGAAGCGGATAAAAAGCATATATAAAGAGCATGTTTGGGGAACATGCCCAGTTTGGATGAAGCACAATGTATATGCCAGAATAGGTGGAGATACAACTAAAAAAGACAGAATGGCTAAGAATAAATGGGTAGAAGACCTTAACAGGTATTTCTCCAAAGAGGAAATACAGATGTCCAGTAGATATGAAAAGATGCTCAACGTCACTAATCATCAGAGAAATGCCAATGAAAACCACGAGATATCACCTCACATTTGTCGGAATGGCTATCATCAATAAATTAAAAAACGAGATGTGTTGGCAAGGATGTGGAGAAAAGGGAACCATCATACACTGTTGCTGGGATTGCAAACTGGTACGGCTACTATGAAAAACAGTCTGGAGGTTCCTCAAAAAATTAAAGATAGAACTACCTTTTGACCTTGCAATTCCACTTCGATTTATCCAAAAAAACCAAAACACTAGTTTCGTAAAGATCTATGCACTCCTATGTTCATGGCAGCGCTATTCACAATAGCCAAGATGTGGAAGCAACCTAAGCACCATCCACAAACAACTGAATAAAGAAGATGTGGTACATATATAATAGATTACTTGGCCATAAAAAAATCTTACCATTTGCAACAACATGGATGGACCTAGAAGGTATAATGCTGAGTGAGATAAGTCAGAGAGAAAGATAAATACCATATGATTTCACTCATATGCAGAATCTAAAGAACTAAATGAAAACATACTCACAGATACAGAGAACTGGTGGTTGCCAAAGGGGAGGTAGGTTGCAGGGCTGGGTGAAAAAGGTGAAAGGATGAAGATGGACAAATTAGTAGTTACAAAACAGTCAAGGGGATAGAGTAAAGCATAGGGAATATAGCCAATATTATTGTTAATGGCTGTGTGTAGTGCTAAATGGATGCTAGAGTAATTGGGGGATCACTTCATAAATTATATAAATGTCTAGCCATTGCACTATATGTCTAAAACTAATATAAAAATATAGACTGGGTAAGGATCATAAAAAGTTATGTCAGCAATGACATATTATCATGAATAACATGAATAAATAGAATCTGAATGAGAGGTATTCAGTAGACAAAGGAGAATGTCATGATCACAGCTGCACTTTTGTATTTATTAAATATCTATAATGTCTTGGTGATATAAAGGTGAATAGAAACAGTGGCTCTTGACCTTTTGGGGGTGTGCCAGTCCCGGTTCTGTTTGCCTTTGAATCTATTCTCTGCCTTTCTCCAACTCTGTACTATATGACAGGAAACCTGACCCCATACAGGCAATGTTTCCTAGGCTCCAGGTCAGCTGGCTTCTGGCTGGGTTCAATAAACGGGAGGGACCAGTGTGAGACTGGAGGGCAGTTGGAAGAAGCCGCATTTTTTTTTCCTCTCATTCCTTTTCTGCCTTGGTAGAATCTCTATGACTACTGTTCTCTCACCAGATAAACCTACCTTCCATATTCCAGAGTGAATCCAGCTTCTGGGTTGCCTCATCTCTTCTGTCCTTCTGACTACCTTAGTGACTTTCAGCTATTGCTACCTTCTGAATTGGCTTAAGCTGTTTGTCTTCTTAGCTTTTCCATCATCAGTGTAACCAATTCCTTCATTAAATCTCTCCATGTTAAATACTCAGATTGGTTTGTTTTCCTGAATGGACGCTAACTCATGCAGAAACAAACCAACCTATTTAGGAATTTAAAGAAAGTTCTAAACACTTGATCCATAAAAATGGCCCCAAATGCACATAAACCTTTATAGTTTTGGGGAGCCCAGAATTCTTGAAGCCTATTAATTCAGATTAAGAATACTGAATAAGATAAAAAGATAAGTTTCAGTTTGGGAAGATGAAAAGTTCTAGAGGAGGATGATGGTGATGGTTACAGAACAATGTAAATAAACTTAATACAACAGAACTGTATACTTAAAAATTGTAAAATGTTTAAATTTTGTGTATATTTTCCACACACACAAAAAGTAAACAAGTTACAATAGAACATGGTAAGGGTATAACAGAAGTAATGTTCAATGGTATGGGAACATTAAAGGAAAAAACACTAACTGTACCTGCTAAAAGAGGTTTCAGAGATTATATTAAATCTGAACCTTGAAAATAAGTATACTAGAAAAATACTGCAGAAGGAAGAGAATAGATAGGAATATTTGGAGAAACTGCAAGTAGTTTCTTATACCTGGAGCACAGCATAGATGTTGAGAAGTTGAGATGGAGAGGCACACAGGATCAGTTCCACAGGGCACTAGTGGCCCAGTGGCAATAAGCAACTTTGATGTATTTTGGCCTGTGCAATATTTAACGAAATTCCAGAAAGTTAACAGCTGGTTATAGCTGAATAGCAAGAGCTGTTTGAGTAGTGAGATACAAGTCAGTGTAGTATGCTGAAGAAGGAAAGGTAGGTGAGGAAGTAGAGCAACTATGTGAAATTCACTGTTCTTTGAATAAATTTAACTTATCAAAGGATGACAGTATTAGAATGTGAGGTGGGGTAAAAGTGAAATGTTCGATGTGTGTGTATGTGCAAGGGTAAAAAAATCCTCATTATGTAAACTTTAAGCGTTTACTTCTCTATTCTTAGCATGTGGCAGTATCTGGAACATACTAGGCATTCAAAGATTTGCTCAAGAAAATATCATGAAGAGGCCGACAACAGAGAAGGATGAAGATGGGGAGAGGGTGCTGACAGAAGAAACATGAGCAAATAAAACTGTTAATATTTAAAGCCACTAAATTTTGGAATTATAGACCTCTATGTGTTGATGTGAGCTTCAAGATATATAATGCTAAATGAAAAAATGCAAGAGCAGTGAATGTGGGGAGATTTTTTTTTTATTACATATTCTTTTGCACAACTTGAAATTCTTGGTAAGTGGATAATTGTTTCAGCTTTGAAAATAGGTATAGTGTGAATGAATGCATTAGGCAGATTTTGTAACAGTAAATAAGATGAAGACTACATATTGAGAAGCCATAACACAAATCCAAAAGAGAAGTAATCGGAAGCATATTGCTAGGATATATAGCAATCAAAATGGAATGTGAGTGACAAAACTAGTTTAGATAAGAAACGACTCTGGAGTTTTTATCCATTGGGAAAAATTTGGAAGTCAAGCATAGCCACTGTTTGTGAAGAATAAAGACTCACAAGTTGGTATGAATTATTCCAGTTAGAAAAACATATTGCTTTTTTAAGATGAGTGGTTCTTTAACTGCGGGTGATTTTGCCCTCCAGGGAACATAGTGGCAATATCAGGAAACATTTTCATTGTCACAACTGTAAGGGGTGAGGAGTGGGGTCCTACTGGCATCTAAAAGATAGAGGACAGGAATGCTGCTAAACATTCCAGTGTACAGGACAGTTCCCCATAAATATTTATCTGGCAGCAAATGTCAGTGCTGAAGTTAAGAAACACTGTTGAAGACTGTGGTTACTGAAGGATATCTGGATTACCAAACTGCTAAAACTCAAAAATTCTTAAGCAAACACTGCATGGAAGGAAAAAAAGTATGTCAACGTTATCGTGAACACTGAAAGTCTACTTTAAATTGGTTTACATGTGAGCCTAATAAATACAACAATTACGAGATAGCTTTTTCTCATAGATACAGATGTAGGTTAACTGTTGATATTCAATTCTGATAAAGTGGGCAAAAGAATAGCCAAACATTAACAAAATATTAAACAAGCCATTAAATTAGTTTTTCCAAAAATGGATGGTGGAACCACTACCCTCTAATATTTCCTGTAAAATGTGTGTATCAACAGCCTGTGCACAAACACTATTTCTTTGGACAAGAATGAGTATTTAAAAAAAAAAAAAGACAAATGGGTTTTTTAAAACAAAACAATGGTAGTAATGGCTGTGGATATTGCGGTAAGTTTCATCACAGATGTTTAGCATTTACTTTCAAAGATAACGCAAACGATGTCTGTAAATCATTGGCTCCAGTTTTGAGCTTTATGCGGTTCTCGTTCCCAGCAGTACAATCCTCGTTATTCTTTCAGGGGACAAACAACAACAAAACCCGTTTTCCACACAGACGATATACCCTGACAACTGGCCGTGGAATTCACCCTCTTCAAAAGGAGGAAAAACTAACCAGGACAAGAAAATTCATCTGGAAGGCGTATTTCCTCTGTGAAATATTTTGCTAATCGAAATAGAAATTGCTGCTCTTTTAAAATATGCAACTGGCATTTCGAACCTCAACACTGGGTGACTTATTGCGGGGGGAGGGGAGAGAGAGGGAAGAACACCCATTTGCCCCAAATTCGTAGTTCGAAGGGCGACTTATGAGAAGGGCGTCAGGAAGGTCTTTCTACAAAGCTGGGTGGCTGGGGAAGTCCTTATTCTTCCTACTTTGGTCTCAGCCTTGACAAGGAAAAGTGTGCCCAAGGTTGAAACACACGTAGCCCGTCCGTCACGTAGACAATCTTCCTTCAAGGGTCCCAATTAAGTGTGCAGGCCCAACTTGCCCTCCGAATCAGGGCCTCGGTTGTTCCAGCCCGAGCTTCTCTTCAGTCCTCCCCTCGCCACGCAGCCTCTGAGGAGAGAAGCATCCACACACAAAGAGGCGAAAGTCCCCGAACCACCGGCTGAAGAAGACTCACTGCCAGGCTGAAGTTGTAGGTGGGGAGGCAAAACCCTAAAGCTTCCCCACCCTGGGAAAGCCTTCGGTCCCAAAGGTCCTTCGGCCCGGCTTAGCTGGTCCAATATCCCTCCCTCCCGCGTCCGAACTTACCCAATACCAGCCGGGCTACGTCCGAGGGTAACAACATGATCCAAGCTGCAGAAGGAACCGCAATAAGACACAAGACTCAGGAAAAAGCCAACACAGCGACAGCTCCTGCGCCGCATCTCCCGGTTCCACTGGCGGCACTGAACCCGCGGCAATTTGTCCCGCCTCTTTCGTTCCACGCCAGCCAATCGCTTCCGCGGGAGAAAGAAAGGCGCCGAAATGAAACCCGCCTCCGTTCTCTTTGGAACTGTCGTCATTTCCGCCCTCATATTTGGAGAGGTGGGATTAAAGGGAGGCGAGGAGGTGGGCTGCTTGCCCAGGAGCGCGAGCCAGAGGGCAAGCAGCAAACGCAAGGGCGCACGCCATTGGTGGGCAAGGCGCAGGCGCGTGTCTTCAGCGGAGCCCAAAATTTTGGGGGCGTGCGTGGAGCGAAGAACCAGGGATGTTGGCGCGCATGGGCAGACGGTGCCCGGGCGCCGGGTCAGTTAATTTCTTCCTCCCAAGACGGGCGCTGCGTGGTCACGCCGGATTTGACCCGGAAGCGGGAAAAGTGCGTGAATAGCGGGATCGAGCGGCTGTAGCCGCAGGCGGAGGCTGGTGAAGCGGCGATTTGGGTTGCATCCTTGCAACTTGAAGAGATTACGCTTTGGCTGTCGGAGCTGTCGGAGTCCATCGGTAGGGGCACGGAAGCAGTGCTGTCGGGGTATTTAGTGGTATCCGAGCCATTCTGTCCTAGCCCTCAGGCGCCCAATCTTACGCACTGCTGTCGAGCGGCCCTTTACTCCTCTCTACACGCTATCTATCCCGGCCTCTCCGAGCCACTAGCGGTTTTAGCCATGAACCTTTTTCTAAATGCCCTAAATTGAACCCTCTTGCGCGTCCCGTTTTAACTACATGACTAATCATGTTTTACTCCCCTCTAATAATTTTAATCAGCGAGCATCCGTTGAGGCTTAAACTTACGGTCGCCTGGTTAAGATTACCGGCTCTGGACTCACACTGCTCTCCAGAGTTGGAATTCTGTCAGCTGTGTAACCTCGCTGTGCTGTCTTCCTTGTGATAATCCTTGCCTGTGGTGGCATTCGAGAGCGTTCGCTGCTGTTTTTACCAGGTACAGATAAATAAAAAGACTAACAATTCCGAATGGTAACGTGATAGAACTGTGATGGTACAAGGATCTGAATGAGGTTCTGTGGAAAGTCAGCCTGGGATAATTTTTTAGTTTGTGCTGAAACTTCGCAGTGTTAGATTGCCCACAAGGATGGGAGGAGCCTTCTACACAGAAGGGGTAGTGCGTATAAAGGCAGAAAATGTAGAAGGTTCTTGAAGCTCGAAAGTGAAGTTGGATATTAAATGAAATAGATTTGGGCATTTCAACATGATGAAGACATAGAAGTGGATGAAATCCCACTGAGAAAATACAGAGTGAGGAGAAAAGTATGTCCTTTCAGAGGTGGGTAGAAGAACGAACATCCAAAGAGATTTATGAAACAGGAAATAGTGATGATAATCACTAATGATAACTTTTTGGGCATTTGCTGTGTTCCACATACTGTTAAACGTGTACTTAAATCTTGCAATAACTTTTTTTTTTTTTTAGTTTCAAGTATACAGTACTTTGGTTAGATAGACATTAATATAGTTTACAAAACAATCCCCCAATTGCTTTTTCTCTCCTCTGGCTCTCCACCTAGCCAATACATTAATGCTGACTGCATTCTCTATGCTGTGTTCCCCATCCCAGTGACCATTTATCAACTACTAATTTGTACTTCTTTAACCTTTCACCCTGTTCTCCTAGCTCCCTAATCTTCCTCCGCTCTGGCCATCACCAGATTATCCTCTATATTCATGAGTCTGTTTTTGATTAGTTTGTTCTTTTTGTTCCTTAGAGCCTGCGTATAAATGAAATCATATGATATTTATCTTTCTCTGACTTGTTTCACTCAGCATAATAACTTCTAGGTCCATCCATGTTGTTGCAAATGGTAGGATTTCATTTTTTTAATGGCTGAGTACTGTTCCATTGGATATAAGGACCATAACTTGTTTCTGTTGATGGGTATTTAGGTTGCTTCCATATCTTGGCTATTGAAAATTGTGCTGCCATGAATATAGGGGTGCATAGATCTTTATGAATTACTGTTTTAGTTTTCTTTGTATAAATACCCAGAAGTGCAATTGCTGGGTCAAAAAATTTTTAATTTTTTGAGAAACCTCCAGACTGTTTTCCATAATGGCTGTACCAGTTTGCAA
Organism: Pteropus medius; assembly: GCF_902729225.1. Taxonomy (NCBI): domain Eukaryota; kingdom Metazoa; phylum Chordata; class Mammalia; order Chiroptera; family Pteropodidae; genus Pteropus; species Pteropus medius. Next base: position 504,353 of record NW_024349569.1, read on the forward strand.
TCTTACCAACAATGTAAGAGGGTTCCCTTTTCTTCGCATCCTCACCAACACTTGTTGTTCTTTGATTTATTGATGGTAGCCATTCTGACAGATGTCAGGTGACATCTCATTGTGGTTTTCATTTGCATTTCTCTGATGATTAGTGACTTTGAGAATCTTTTCATATATCTATTGGCCATCCGTATTTCCTCTTTGGCAAAGTATTTGTTCCGGTCTTCTGCCCATTTATTAATTGGATTTTTTGTCCTTGTTACGTTGTATGAGTTCATATACATTTGGATATTATCGTCTTATCAGATGTATCATTAGCGAATATCTTCTCCCATTTACAATAACTCTTTAAGGTAGGTTCTAGTATTGTTATTTTATCATTGAGAAAACAGAGGCATAGAGTGATTATCTAACTTGCCCAAGATTAGACAGCTTGTAAGTAGCAGGAGCAACATTTGAACAAGTAGTCTGACTAAAGAGCCCATACTCTTACCACTAGAAAAGAATGGCATGCCAAGGGCAGGATTATATTTAGGAAGATGGGATTTGGCATCATTGTCAGATTTTGCAGAGGTATCAACTTGGTTGAGATCCAGAATGGATTTTTGGATTTGGTAATTCAGAGGCAATTAGGAAATATGGATCATTTCAGTTGCATGTTGAGAGTGGAACCTAAATCGTTCTGAATTAATGTATTAATTGAATTCAACTTATCTGCTGACACAGGGTAGCTGTACTACTTTCTAGCTCCTTTAGTTTTCTTTCAGTTCCTCCAACATACCATGTGCTTTTCCGTCTGAGGACCATTGGGCTATGCTAGTTTCCTTCCCTAAAATATTGGTCTTCAAGCTCTATTTGATTAGCACCAGTTCATTCAGATTTTGGCTTTATTGTAACCTCTTCTGAGACTTGTTCCCTGACAGTTTATCAGAAATGATCCTCTTTTGTACTTGTGTATTTGTTTCCTTTGTGTCATATATCACATTTTGGAATTATGCATTGATTTATCAGTGTACTTGTTTATTGCCACTGTTTCCCACTAGTTATGACTCCAGGAGGATAGGATTTATGTCTTATATGTCTAGATCCTTCTAACATGGTACCTAGAACACAGCAGTTGCCCAGTAAATATTGTCGTAAGTATCAGTGAATGAACATCTCCTATTTATATAGATAGCGAACTGTTTTGTTTTTTCGAAAGTAATATTTGAGAAATGGAAAGGGAAAAGAACAAGCTCAGAAAAGCCACAGCTTAATAAAGAAGTTTAGAGCTGCCTCTTTTTGGAGGTGTCATATGTTTAGTAAACATGCATTTTTTTTTCACATTATAAATAACATCTTTAATGTATTTAGGAATAAAAATGGCTGTCTTTATAGTTCTTTGGATATTGCTTAAGTGTTTTCATTGGTTGGAATCCCAATTTTATTTTCCATATTGATTCAATCAAGAAGGCTTTAAACAAAGATTGAGCAAGAAGGGGGACAAATTCTAGATAAAACCGTAAGGAATGGAAAAATAAAAATTGATAGGCCTGTCCAAATGAAAAAAACTATCAAGTAAATAACATTCTGTAACCTATGGCAGAGTTAAAGAGGTAATAGGGGTCACAAGAACCAATGAATACAAGAGAAATAGAGCTATCTGCTAATGAAATATTAGGTAGTTTGCTCTCACTGAGAGTGTTTAAAGAGAGAGCATTAATTTTGTAGGAGGGATTTCTTCCTTTGTAGGAAGATTGAACATGGTCTCAGTTCCTCCCAATTTTAAGATTCTGTGAGATGAAACGGGCAGAGGAGCATTTTATCTTGAAAGATCAAGTAGAATTTATATGGATGGATGAAAAAAGGACTTTCCTCATCTTTTTTCCTTGAGATATATGTACATGTAGATATAAAAGCATACATATGAGTGTATTTCTTTATAAACAGTCAGATAAAAATGAAGCCTCTTTTTGTAAAAAGGCTCAGAAACATTAAAAAAATGCTTTTCTTATTAGATTTTTCTTAAGATTATCAAAGGAAGATTTGCTTGTATCAGAAAACTTAAAAAGAAAACTATTGCAGTGGCATTAAGGCAGAGTATAGTTGACCTTTGATATTTGCAAGGGATACCACTGTAGCATATAATTTCCTTCATTTTCCTCCTGTTTTTATGTATTAAATGAACTATAAAGGCAGTTGAGATGAAGGTGCTAGGCAAGGCTTAGTAGCTCTGATAACCTGCATATCTATTCGAAAGCATAAACACTTTAAGTTTGACTCAGTTAAATGATAAGTCATTACGTATAAGAAAGAGTGCTTTTAAATAGTTCAGATGGTCAGTGTTAAATCCTGAAGTGCTCTTTCCCTATTCTTTGCATGGCTATCTTCTGTTCATTATGTTTCAATTTAAATGTCATATTTCTTAGGTCCCAGAACAATAAAGTAAATAACATGTTTCATATTTTAATCCTGCTTCTGTACATGAAGCACTCATTTGCATGTTGAAGCTTTGTTTTGTTATATTCTAAGAAAGTCTCATTTAAATATGGAAATGTTAATAAAAATTATTGTGCCTTTGATCATGATATGCCTCTAGTTGTACAGGTAGATCCAACTATATATTAAAACCATAGTCTGAAATAATTTTATATATGTATTTTTTTTTTTTTTACAGACAATGATCTGTTTTCTGAAATTCTGAACTATGAGTCTAGCACTTAATGATCTGCTTATTTGCTGCCGTCAACTGGAACATGATAGAGCTACCGAACGAAGGGTAGTAAATTACTTAAATTCAGTATTTCCTTGAAGCAAGCATGTGGTTGCTAATCCATTATTATGTTCTTTTTTTTATTTTCAGAAAGAAGTTGAGAAATTTAAGTGCCTGATTCGGGATCCTGAAACTGTTCAACATTTAGATCGGCATTCAGATTCCAAGCAAGGGAAATATTTGAATTGGGATGCTGTTTTTAGGTATTCCATTCTAATTTTTTTACTATATTTTTCTCTCATTTTTATTTCTGTTGTAATTTTGTGGGTGTGTGTATTTAGATCTTATTTATCTTTGTTCTCTATATAACGTGTCTTGCATGTGAAGTTGGGGTATAATATTTATCTGAAACAATTTTTAAAAGATGTTTATATAGACAAAATTAACGTTAAATTATTTTTCAATAAAGTGTCTTAGATATGTCTCAAGATTAGAGAATTCCTTTCATATCTTTAAAATTAGAGAATAAAATTAAGTTATAATAAGTTTTATTATTTTGACATCTTTAAATATTGCTCTAAGTAACTTCTAGGTGTTATAATAAAAAAAATAAAATGAATTTTAGATTCCATATGAATGCAATTAAAAAAACAAAACTTAGGCATTGGAAACATACAATTGATTGCTGATACATTTTTACATTAAGACAGTTTTTAACTATGAAGTATATTTATATCTGAAATAGCTTATAAGACTTTGGAGATATAAATAAAATATTTTAGTGTAGAATACTGAGTAACTTGAAACAACATTTGCAGTCTAGAGGAAGTCTGAGTATTTACTGTTCCTGTGTTTTAGAATAGGTAATCTATTTGATTTTTTACCTCTTATTTGGTACTAGATTATTAGCAGTTTCAATGCAGATAACATGATAAATGGATGCTTCTTTTCCTCAGTTACTTAGTTTGTTTCAGATACCACCAATATAGTTATTATCTAAAGATGAATACTATTTTGCAAAAGCTGATTAGGTAGGGCAGATAGGCACTTGACACTTCCAATTAATCATGAATGCCTTCTAAGCAGTCTTCATTTAATTGCTAAAGTCGTTACCAATGGCCTAGGAAAGAGGTAGGTCATGTATGGAATAACAGAAATAGGTGAAAGAGAATTGAGAGCCCTTACTAGCACTGCAAGCTTTCAGTGATAAAAAGAAAGCAGACAGTAAAGCAATAGAAAATCATAGAGGTTACAGATCAAGAGCTTTGCAGACAAGACTTTAAATTGACGTTGTGTGGCTTATGCCTTGATAAATTTATTTCATTTAGCCGGTACATTGATTGAAGCAACGTGGTTTAAAAAATACTCTTTATTATGGCATGAAGGACTTTTCGAAACTATTATAATTTAAACATTTCATGAGTTTCTGAAATTCCATTTTGGTTTCTTGAAGATTTTTACAGAAACATATTCAGAAAGAAACCGAATGTCTGAAGACAGCAAGACCAAATGTGTCATCCTCAGCACAAGCCACCAGGCAGAAAAAGATGCAAGAAATCAGTAGCTTGGTCAAATACTTCATCAAATGTGCAAATAAAAGTAAGTGCTGTGTTATTTATTATAAATAATTGGCTTAATAGGTTATCGTTGTATGAGTTTGGTCTGAATATGGTGAAATAAAAGTTGAGCACTAACTCTAATTTCTAGTACATATAATGATTTTTAATATTATAGGTTCAGTATTTGGAGGAATTTATGTAGGCATAGAATGATACAGTCTCGGGTTTGAAAAGATTAAAAATTATTATTTCAACTACCCATTCTTCTTGGATCCCTTCTTTATGTCCTTAGCACTTAAGTAGCTATAATGATTAAACATACCTTTTGAGACTTTATTTTCTATCTTCGAATAGCTTTGAGAGAAAAACCTGTCTTTTTGTTACTGCTTCTGTTTCCTGAGATAATACAGAAAAATTCTAATCAATTTTTCAGTATGACATTCTTTAAGATATTTGAACTTAGCCATGGTATTTCCCCTAACTGCTCTATGCTGAACAGACCTATTTCCTTAAGTACATATGACCTGATTTTTGTGTCACTTTTCTGAATATTCTTCAGTTTAATTACCTCTCTCTTAAAGAGTGGGACTCCACCTCGTAAGGTATATTCTGATTGGTACAGAGTGGAGCAGGACTTGACATTTTTTATTTTATTCTTTTACTAATTAATTCTAAGATCACATTAGCTTCTTAGCAATCAGAACTCACACTTTAAACTAACACTGTGCTTACTGTTGATCTAAAAAAATACTATTTATTTTTTTGCTCCTGATGAGCTACATATCTCCCATTAAATTTGTACACTCGATATTTTGAAGAGTCAATCTTTCTGAACCATAATGCAGGATCTAGTAGGCTTATGTAAGGAAATGGGCTTCATACAATGTTGAAAAATTAGAAGCAGAAATGTTTGTTTCGAGACTTTTGGGCTCAGATTTTATTCTTCATAGATAAGGATGTAGCTTTGTGATATCAAGTTTAGTTTAAAAATCAGAAAAACCCAGTGTTAGTAAACATTATTAAGTAGAAGGCCATAGATTGTTCGTGAGTGATATTTCAGAGTAGAGATATGAGACTTGAGTCTAAAAAAACGTGGTTTAGCAAAAGTTTAGTGTTTCAGCTCCTCTGTGATGGCAGTTTGTGTGGATAGCTGCAAGCCCTTGTCAAGGACTCCAGCAGAGACAAAGGAAAGCTGCACTGAAATATTCTACACCTGCTTTTGCCCTGTATGGTAGCCCTGCACTCATTAAAATTTGTATTTTTGGCTACTAACATTGGGTTCTTTATAGATCGTTATATATACTTACAGAGTTTGTGAGTAAGAGAGATATTTAGCCCATTTGTAGCCCACTAGAGAAGTATGCAGTTTATAATTTTGCTTTACAGTGAAAAAAAAAAACCTTTAATTGCAAAATTAACAATGGATATCACATTTTAAAATACACGAAAGTATCAATATGTTGGTTTACAGATATGAGTTGATGAAATTACCAATGTAAGATCATTTAAATGGTTGAAAAGTGGTGTTTTTTATTTAAGACCTTCTTTTCTTTCAAGTTCGACTTTGCAGCTTAAATATCTTTAATCTTAGAGCAAAACCAGAGTACTACTATCATGTCATCTCACTTCAGTTATTTTTTCAAAGGGTTGAGGGTTGATGGGAATTTAAATGCAAGTCCAGACTTCGTCACACTTGCTTGGTGTTGTTATCTAAAATACGATGAAAGAAACAAAGATTAGAAAAAAAAAAGAGGCAGCTAGGAAGGAACCAGTAAGCAAATATTGTTTATTCCTTTATGTTTGCTTCTACACAGACAGCCTAGACATTCTAGAGAATAGAAAACCCAACCGTGAAAAATGTTAAGTTCCATGAGGTTCCTTCGTCTCTACAGCCAACTAAGTTGTCCTTTTCAGGCAGATTCCTTAGAAAGAGTGTCAGCATAATTTTTGAAACATTTCTCAGATTTGGCAGAGGAAGGATATATATTGGGATTAAGGCCATAGGGATGTAGGATTTCATCCTGATATTAATATATTTGGTTAATTCAACAGATGGTTATTAATCATCTACTATAGGACAGTCTCTGGGCTGTGTGTTGGGATACAGAGATTAATTCCTTTCCTTAAGGCTGTAATAATATAACATGTTATAGAAAAGAAAGTGTTATAAAGATTGTAAGAGAGATGTACAGAGGGTAATAGCAGTGGATCATATGATTGTATATTTCATCATTGGCCAGATGCCTAAAATTATGAGATAAGCCTTAAGTAAAAATGATTTCCCAGTTATATTAGTGTACATTAATTTAGCATAGTCTAATACTTCTGAATATGATAGTCTAATAAGAAAATTCTAAACTAGAATATATTCAGAATATAATGACTTGCAGTGACCTACTCATAGCTTATAATAATATATCCATTAATACCGAATTTCAGGATCTCTAATAAAATTGTAAAAATTACGATCTTAAATATTTATGTGCTATATAGGACTTGAAGTATTTTTGCTTTTCAAAGCAAATATTCTCCTTATAATCTTATGTTCTAATAAATTCATTTTTTATAAATAGTATTAAATAACTTTGGATCATTTTAGGTCTAATGCCAGAAATTGTGAGTTATTAAGGATCGAATGAATGGTGGTTTTGCTATATATTTGCACTGGGATTGGTAAACTTTTTGTAAGGGCATCAGATAGTAAATGTTTTTGACTTTGTAGTCTATATAAGTCTCTATTTCTAGTACTCAACTCTTGTTTTAGCCTGAAAGTAGCCACAGACAATGGATGAATGTACATGGCTGTGGTCCAGTAAAACTGTTTCTAAAAACAACTTGCAGAATTTTGCCTATGGGCCATAGGTTGCTAATTTGTGCTCTATGAGAAGGAGGTTGGTTAATAGTAATTTCCGAAAAAGAATTATTTATATAATTTCCCAAAAAGAATTGTTTATATAGTTGTCATTCCTTATTAATTTTTCAAAGATTTATATGTTATTTATTTATTTATTTTATTTTATTTTATTTTATTTTATTTTATTTTATTTTATTTTATTTTTAAATAGGAGCACCCAGGCTAAAATGTCAAGAACTCTTGAATTACATCATGGATACAGTGAAAGATTCATCTGATGGTGCCATTTATGGAGCTGATTGTAGCAACATACTGCTCAAAGACATTCTTTCAGTGAGAAAATACTGGTGTGAAATATCTCAGCAACAGTGGCTAGGTATGTTTTAAAGTTTGTTTTCAGTGGATTTTTCTTTGTGAAATATTTCACCAAAGGAGCAGTTAGTCTATGGCCCTTAAACTATATCACGGTTAAATAGTACTTTAATATAATTAAATGGTTATAGGATCTGATTCTAAATTTACATTTATTATATACTTCCTAAATTATTGTTACTGACAATCTATTAGGTGCCTGCTATCAGAACTGGAATTACAGATTTGAAAGATGCCATCCCCTATTCTCAAGGAATTATACCAGTCCAGGGCAGAAAACAAATAAACCAAAAATTATAATGCAATATAATATAGACATGTTTGAGTACGTAGAGTTCACAGATCAATGATATTTAAATTCAACCATGATTAAAGTAGAAAGAAGAAAACCAAAAGAGAGGTATGTTAGAAAAGTGAAAGCAAGAGTTACAAGTTGGAAGGGATGTGGCAATTTAAGTGTCGTAGAAATGATAAGACACAAGTATTCATTGAATTAGGTAATTAAGAGGTCACTGGTAAGGTATCAAAAGTGTTAGAATATGATATTTAGTACACACTGGGTCCTATATAAAACCTACAGGATATAGGACCCAGTGACTTTAAAGATAAACAGAGTGGTTGCCAGGGAGGAATTTAGTGTTGTTGACAATTTGTAGGTGAGAGATCCTGAGAAGACCACAAAGGAAGGAAGTTATGGTCAGAGACCGAAACGTTTGAGTTTATTATTTCAAAGGTTGAACATTTCTGGGTCTATATGGGTTTAATAGGTGCCAGGAAGGAATCTAGTGTTATTGACAGTTTGTTAGTTAAGAATTACTGAGAGACCACAAAGGAAGGAAGTTATAGTCAGAAAGTGAAACATTTGAGTTTATTGATTTCAAAGATGGAACATTTCTGGGTCTGAATGGGTTTAATGGGTGAAAATGGGATTTGATGGTAATGAAGTGACTTGAAGCCAAATGTCAAAGTCTTCTAATAAAACCACCTGAAATATTAGAAACTCAATAATTTCAGTGAAAAGTATTCAACATAAATTGTGCTAACTAAATTGAGAGACATTTATCTATATTCTTTACTGTCAGTGTATCATTTCAAAATGAGATATATGGACCATAAAAGCATGACCTAATCAGTGCCCTGCATTACACTGTACTGGTCCACATGAATAAAAGGCTTCTAAGCTATTGCATTAATTTCTAAGGTGTCATTTGGGGTTTGTGCTATTGCTTTGAACAGGAGGCTGTATCCCAAACACAGCCCTCAATAAGCCTAGTGATAGCCTTTGGAGAATAGGCCAGTGCTATCTAGGGTACTCCAAGAGGTCTCACCAAAGTGGTGCATCCTAAATATTTAGGATATTTGATGATTTTAGATTAATTAGTACTTAAAATAATGGGTCTTACTGAAACAATGGTAGTCCTTCTTTTAGTCTCTTTACTGTGATTCCATCATCTGACATGTTCTCTGAAATCCTCTTTTTATTTTTAAGCAAACTACTATCACTTCTAATAATCAGCCCTTTTGTTGAATTATTTTTCTAGTTAGCTCCCTTCCCTGAAACCTGCTTCTCTAACGAGGATTCTGCTCAAGAAGCGAAGTTTATGTTCAAAATACATATTTGGTAGTGGTTGTGATTGAAGCTATGGTTACTGATAAGATTGTTTAGGAAGGGATTTCTGAGTGAGGTGAGAAGATGGCCTAAGACTGGTGCAGCATTTCTGTGTAAATTTAGTATCATCTTGTTGAATTCTACAAAAAATCCTGCTGAGATTTTGATAGGGATTACATAGAATCTGTTGAACAATTTAGGAAGAATGGACATCTTAACAATGTAGACTCTTTCAATCCATGAACATGATATATCTCACAGCATAGGGAATGCAGTTAGCATTAATGTAATAGGTGGAGAGCCAGAGAAGAGAAAGAGCAATTGGGTGGATCATTTTAGAAACTATATAAATGTCTAACCAATAAAATAAAATTTTTTTAAAAAGTCAGTGTTTTGTAATTATCAATGTATAGAATTTGTGTGTTTTTGTTAGATTTATACTCTAGCAGTTTGTAAATTGTACTTTTATATCATTCATTGCTCTTATGTAGACGTGCAGTCGGTTTTTGTCTATTGATCTTGTCTTCTGGGACCTTGCTAAAATATTAATAGATCTAAGAGCTCTTTTGTAGGTTCTTTGGATTTTCTATTTAGATAATCATGTCCTCTGCAAATAGTAGAGGATTTTTTCTCTTCATTTCTAGGCCACGTGGTTTTTATCCTTTTTCTTCCTTATATTGGCTAGGCCCTCCACTATGATATATTTAATGGTAAAATGTATATAACAAAATTTACCATTTTAACCATTTTTAAGTTCAGTGGCATTAAGTGTACAATTGATTCTTGAACAGTGTGAAAATTAGTGGTGCTGACCTCCTGCACATTTGAAAATCCACATATAACTACATTGTCGTACAACCATCACCATCTATTTCTAGAACTTTTTTCATCTTCTCAAACTGAAACCTACCCATAAATAAGACCTCTCCCTTCTCCCCTCCCCCAGACCTTGGCAACTGTTCTACTTCGCTTCTGTGAATTTGACTATTCTAGCTACCATCTGGACGTAAAATTATAAAATATTTGTCCTTGTCAAATGGACAGATTTTTCACTTAGCATAAGGTCTTCAGGTTTCATTCATGTTGTAGCATATGTCAAGAATTCCTTCTTAAGACTGAATATTCAATTTATGTACATACCACATTTTGTTTTTCCATTTATCTGTCATTGCACATTTGGGTGGTTTCTACCCTTTGGCTATTGTGAATAATGCTGCTATGAACATGGGTGTACAGATGGCTCTTTGAGTCCTGCTTTCAGTTCTTTTGGGTATAGATCTAGAAGTGGAATTGCTGCATTGTATGGCAAATCTATGTTTACTTTATTGAGGAACTGCCATACTTTTTTTTCTATAAGGGCTGTACCATTTTACATATCCACCAGCAATGTTCAAGTGTTTAAATTTCTCTACATCCTCACAAACCCTTGTTCTTTTTTTCTATTTTTGACAATAGCCATCCTAATGTGAATGTGTGTGAAGTAGTATCTCATTGTAGTTTTGATTTGCATATCTCTGATGACTGATGATGTTGAACTTTTCATGTGCTTATTGGCCATTCTTATGTCATCTTTGGAGAAATGTCTGTTCAGGTCTTTTGATCAGTATTTAATCAGGTTTTTTTTTTTTTTTTTTTAATTGTTTAGTTGTAGGTTCTTTATTTGTTCTGGATATTGATCCTTTATCAGATATATCGTTTGCAAATATTTAATCCTGTTTCATGGGTTGCCTTAACTCTGATGACAAAGTTTTTGATGAATTAAAGTTGTAAATTTGATGAGTACAGTTTATCTATTTTTTTTTTTGCCTGTGCTTTTGATGTCATTTCTAAACAATTGCCAAATCCAGTGTCATGAAACTTTCCCCCGATGTTTTCTTCTAATAGATTTATAGTTTTTTCTCCAGTATGGTTTTGAGTAGGAGTAGTGAGAGCAGACATCTTTGTCCTATTCCTGGTTTTAGGGGCAAGTATTCAGTGTTTGACCATTAAGCGTATTAGCTGTCGGTACAGGTCAAGGATGTTCCGTTCTATTCCTAGTTGCTCATGGTCTTTATCAAGAGTAGATATTGAATTTTGCTAATTTTTTCTGCATCTACTGAGATAATCTTATGGTTTTTCATTGACACCCAAAGTTTACAGTTTACATCAGAGTCACTCTTGGTGGTGTATATTCTATAAGCTTTGACAAACGTATACTGATAAATGTATATCCACCATTAAATTATCATACAGAATAGTTAGTTTCACTGCCCTAAAAATCCTCTGTGCTCCACCTGTTTATCCCTCCCTCCAGTTTCTAACAACCACTGGTCTTTTTACTATCTCCATAGTTTTTCCTTTTCCAGAATGTCATATAATTGGAATCATACAGTATGTAGTCTTTTCAGATTGACTTCTTTTACTTAGTAATATGCATTTATGTTTCCTCCATGTCTTTTCATTGCTTGATAACTCATTTCTTTTTGGCACCGAATAATATTTTATTATCTGGATGTGTCACAGTTTATCCATTCACTTACCGAAGGACATTTCAATGTGCTTCCAAGCTTAGGGAATTATGACTAAAGCTGCTATAAACAACAGTGTGCAGATACATTTTCAAATCATTTGAGTAAATATCAAGCAGTGTGATTGCTGGATTATATGGTAAAAATATGTTTAGTTTTATAAGAAACTGCCAACTTGTCTTCCAAAGTGGTCATTGTTAATTTCTGTATAAAATATCAGTAAATCTTAATTTTATTTGTAATTAATTTTAATTTTAAATAGTTCTAATATTTGTTCTGACACTGCAATGGATTATCTCATACACTCCTATTCAGAGGGTGCAAGCTCTTGCCTTGTGGCATTTGTCCTTGTCAGAGGCTGTCCTCTGTATGACTGGTTTCTTCTCATCCTTCAGGTCTCAGCTTAAATGTCACTGCAATTTTCTGAGTGCTCTTCTAAATTTCTTTTTATTTTTTATCGAAGTACTCTGTTTCCCTCATAATACTTTTGTGAAAATGAACAACACACTTCAAAATAATTCATGGGTTAAAGGAAAAGTCTTGAAATCAAAGCATAATAGAACTGAATGAAAAATGAAAGTTACAACATATCAAAATTTGTGTACTGCAGTTAAGTTTTGTCAAAAGGGTAATTTATAGCATTAAATGTCTACATTAGAAAAAAGGAAGGATCTTAAATCAATGATAAGAGTTTCCATCTCAAGAAACTAGAAAAACAAACCCAAAATCTTCCAGCAGAAGAGCAGAAATAAATGAAATTGAAAACAAAGAAACACTGGAGAAAAGTTTATGAAACAAAAAGCTGATTCTTTGAAAACATAGAACCTCTAGCAAGAGTGACTAATATAAAAACAGAGGACAGAAATTAATGATATTAGGAATGAAATGGGATATAATTGCAGATCCTGCAGCTATTAAAAAAATAAGGGAACACTGTGAAGAGCTCTACACACATAAATTTGACAACTGAATTTAAATAGACCAATTTCTTAAAACCACACACCATCAAAACTCACACAATATGAAATAGATAATCTGAATGGTTCTTTAACTGCTAAAGAAATTGGACTTATAGTTTAAAACTTTTCACAAAAGAAATCGCTCTTACCACTTCTATTCAACATTGTACTGGAGGTTCTAGCCAGGATAATTAGGCAAGAAAAGCAAATAAAAGGCATACAAAAGAAGCATGCTTTGCAGATAGCATGCTTGTCTTATAAAGTCCCAATCTACATTTTATTATGTAATTTGGGATTTTATTTTATTTTCTTGACTCTAGAAACTCCTTTTTAACATCATGTTTAACCATCTGCTCTGAGCTTTTTCTGTCATTGAATTCATGGAGGAGGTAAAATCATCTGAAGGCTTTTTTGAAGAAGTTGGTCTTTATTCTTCTGAGCTTTTATTGATGTCTTATATATGTTTTTTACCATTTAACTAGGGCAGTATGTGGATTCTTTTAGAATTGGGGTAATTACCCCCAACTAACATAATAGCCCTGAAGCTTGAGCTTTCATCAGAGACAATTGCATTTTGGGTTTTCCTATTTCACCTCTCTGCTCCTGGCAAGTAATAAGAGGGAAATGATCAAGATAACCCCTCCTTTTTTCTAATCTCCAAATTTGTATGTATTAATGTAAATTTTTTTACCATAATGTAATGTATGTAGTGGGTGTAGAGTTCTATAAACTAACGTCAGATATGATGGGAATCATTTGAAAATCATTTTGTTTGGTTTTGTTTTTTTTTTACTATTTAATGTTTGAGGTATTTATAGTGTTCTTATTCTTTTTTTTATATTGCTTATTTTAAACTATTTCTGTAGAATCATGTACCATCCACAGTGGAAAAGGAAGCTACTCATAGGTATTCTTACTTTACTGAGGAGTTTCTTATTCTCTCTTTATGGGAAGAAGATCATGCGTTAGCAACTTTGCTTTTCATTGTGTTAGGAGATAATTCTCAAAGCATCTCACATTTCTGCAGATGTTATGAGCGGACACACTACTTTTTTCTAGACTATTTTTTAAAGTATTCTTGTATAGTGAGTCTTGGAAGATAGGGATGATGATGGAGATAACTGATAGTTTCCTCCAGAGCAAAGGACAGATTTGCTTGCAGCCCATTCGTTATAAAGACTTGGGATTTCTCTCCTGTAACGTAGCTCATCATTTGTACTTGTGTCACCTGTCCCTCTTCACGTTGCCTTGGGATTGAGGAATTTATGCAAAAATGAAAGTACTCTTACTACTCTTATTGCTGTGAGAAATAAGTTCTCCATTATTAGTCAAACAGCATTAAAACAAAACAAAACTTGGAGTGTGCACTGTGTCAAGTGCTTTGTTAGGCCTGTATGAGGGAACATAGGATTAGAGAAGGAACATAGGGAAGTTTATCTGAAGTCTGGTTTTTAAACTGGTGTTTGCGTTCTCTGTAGCTGTTCCTGTCTTGAAGGCAATTTATATAAAATACAATGAAAGATTGACAGAATGCTTTTATTTATTAAATATAAGTATAATTTTAATCTTTTTTACATGTGGGATTGTTGAAATTTAAATTGAATTGTGACGTTTAAGTTAAATAATTTGATCGGTTTCTTTTTAAAAATATAACATACATTTTTGTTTGTCTTTTCAAGAATTATTCTCTGTGTACTTCAGGCTGTATCTTAAACCTTCTCAAGACATTAATAGAGTTTTACTGGCTAGAATAATTCAAGCTGTGACTAAAGGATGCTGCTCACAAACTGATGGATTGAATCCCAAATTTTTGGATTTTTTTTCCAAGGCTATTCAAAATGCAAGGTAATCTAATCTCTTTTTGTTTCGTTTTATATTGAAGATCCATTTGATCTTGGAAGACTGTGTTTTAGATTCAGTAACTAAAAATACTACCAATTTTTTAAAAATTGGCTCATTGTAGTAGAACTAGTGGATTTCCAAAGAAAATATTAGGTCCAGTACTTTCTGAATATCCAATATACAGAACATGAAAGGATGTTCTTTCTTCAGTGAGAGATCTGTCTTTTCTAATGACAGGAAGAGCTAAATATCCTCAAGTAGTTTTATTTTCCCCATTTTTGAGGATAAGAATAAAATAGTATATTTTGGAAGTATCAATATCTTACATTTGTGTGGCATTAACCAATTTATAATGTAAAACATTTTATAAATGGTAGGTATTACAAAACAGTTTCGTGTAATTTTATACAATATTTCAGTAGCAGGGAGAGCAAACAGGAATAATCTTTAGCATCAAATAAGAATTTTTGTTGTTGTGTAGTGCTGCTATGATGTTTTTTTTTCTGAATAGTTCTGAAATTAATGCTATTGTTATTTGAAAATTAGATTTTTTTCATTGTGCAATTTCATAACTGTCGTCACTTTGTGTATCCACATTCCCCCCCTCCCTGCCCTCTGTTATACCAAGTTGAGTCTGTTTATTTTCTGTTACAGACAAGAAAAGATCTTTGCAGGTCTAAATCATATCTTAGCAGCATTTATTATCTTCCTCAAGACTTTAGCTGTTAATTTTCGAATTCAAGTGTGTGAATTAGGAGATGAAAATCTTCCTACTTTGGTTTATATTTGGACTCAACACAGACTTAATGATTCTTTAAAAGAAATAATTATTGAATTATTTCAGCTGCAAATTTATATCCATCATCCAAAGGGAGCCAAAACCCAAGAAAAAGGTATAAAGGAAATTTTTGCTGTTTTAAATTTGCTTCTTCATTGAAATATAGAGGCTTAAGTATGAAATTTGTACTTGGTAGGAGGTTATGACCATCTTCTGAATTCCTGTGTTTGGTAATAGTATTTGTCATAATGATAGTGTTCACACTTTTTTTTTTAGATTTTGAAGCTGTGGTAGCTAATCATATGACTTACCATTTGTTTAGTACAATGCTAGATATTATGAAAAATACAAACATAAGACACTGTTTCCTCTAGGAGCTGATTATGCAGCAATAATTAGCTGCTAAGAGGTATGACACAGACTAAAAAAATTTAGAGAAGACAGGATTTTGTTTACATATAGCTTTTATTAGAAAATAAAATAGATAAATGTGGACTGAGAAGATATTAGAGAAAGAGAAGATATTAGAGAAAGTCTGAGATTTTGATAGAGTTGATTTGAGAAAACAACCAATTTGATTAGTCAGTTCCTGAGGAAGATATGTACATAGAGACTCATAGTTATTTCAATCCGCTGTTTGCTATGAAAACCAGAAATGAATAACCCATTTAGCCTTGATTTCTTTACATTTGTCTTTTATCAAGAGAGTATTGCTTGGTGTAGCTCCATTCAGTAGATAGGAACTTTATTGGGTGGAACTGGAACTGAATGAGTTTCCTCATGCTCAGGCTACGTTTGCCTTTGGGCTTGTTCCAGCCTATGGACCAATTCATCATGGCTAGTTTAATGACCTTATTAAGAAATCATGCTTCAATGAGTAATGGCAGCTAAAACGGGAGAAGTATTATAGCCACTTTTATGTATGTTTCATGAGTTCTAGTATTTATGGTTACATGTATTTGTAGCCCATGAAACCACTGTGAGTCAAAAAGTGGTGACTTTTCTTAGTTTTTCATCTTTCACATAGTCTCACCAGGATGAAAATCAGGCTTATTAGGAGATGGTATGACATATATAGAGTTGTAGTTAACTGCATATTTAGGATGAATTAAATATCGGCAGATTGATGAAGCTGCCAGAAATGCTAATGTAGTTTTAGGCTACGTTAATAGATTTCATGGGTTTTTGTTTGTTTGTTTTGGGGAAGTAATAGCCCATTGTTCCCCATACTGGTCAGTTCACAGTCAGCGTATTATGTTCACCAGATTTTGTAGAGTGAGCATTTTAAGAGGGCCTTAAGTTGACTGGAGTGTGTCCAGGGAAAGAAGACTGGGATGATGACAATTCTGGATGTCATTTGTGTGCTAAAGGAACTGGTAATGTTTTTCATTTCAACTAAGATAGAGAACTTGGTCCTCATGTAAAAGAGGGAATATATTAATTGTATTTGCCTTAGGGAAGAGAAGATATTAGAGAAAGTCTGAGATTTTGATAGAGTTGATTCGAGAAAGATCAGAATATAAAGAATATTAAAATAAATACAGTTTACTATGTGTGAAATAGACACCTTTTTTTAGTAGAGCTTGTCAAGGATATTGTCAGAAGAGGCATTAGTACTGAATTGAAGGTTGGACCAGATGTTTTCTAATGTTTCCACCTTAACAGATGAATAGTTTTGTGAGAGTTGGCAGTACAAATGGAGTGTATATATAAACTATAACTTTTTAAATTACAGGTGCTTATGAATCAAGAAAATGGAGAAGTATCTTATACGACTTATATGACCTGCTAGTTAATGAGATAAATCATATAGGGAGCAGAGGAAAATATTCTTCAGTATTTCGTAGTATTGCTGTCAAGGAAAACTTGATTGAATTGATGGCAGATATCTGTCACCAGGTACAGTAGTAGGTCTTGTCACATTTTGAAATTTCCCATTAATTTTTCTTTTCCTGGGCTTTTTAAATCTGCATTCTGATTTAAAAAAAAAAATGTAAAATTGCTCTACATATAACTGCTCCTTTCAAAACACCATAAATATTTGGAATTGCCTTCTCACCAGAAAAGATAACTCTGCTACATATATAAACTGATGAACTTTTCCATTCTTAAAAGATTGTCTGTAGGAAATAAGTTCACCTTAACCCTAAAGTTTCTTCTTTTTATTCTGAGTTAGATATCACATAGCATAAAATTCACTATTTTAAATTCACTATTTCAACATGTGTACCCATCACCACTACTCAATTCTGGAACATTTTCCATCAGCCTCAAAACAAACTTTGTACCGATTAGCAGTCAGTCCTAATTCCCCACTTCTCCTAGTCCCTAGCAACCAACCACTAATCTATTTTCCGTCTCTATTAATTTAGCCTATTTTGAACATTCCATATAAGTCAGCGGTCTCCAGCCTTTTTGGCACCAGAGACTGGTGCTCCTATGAGAATCTAATGCCTAATGATCTGAGGTGGACCTGAGGCGGTGATGCTAGTGCTGGAGAGGGGCTGCAAATACAGATGAAGCCTCACTTGCTGCCTGCCACTCACGTCCTGCTGTGTGGCCTGGTTCCTAATAGGCCATGGACTGGTACTGGTCCGCAGCCCAGGGGTTGGGGACCCTGGGTGTAAGTGGAATCATACAATATGGCCTTCTTTCACTTAGCATAATGCCTTCAAGGTTTATTCATGTTACACTATGAATCGGTATTTCATTTCTTTTTATCACTGATTGATACTCAGTTGTATGGCTATGTTACATTTTGTTTATCCATTCATCAGTTGATGGCTTAATGTTCTTTTTAAAGATTTTTTAAAAAAATATAGCTAACATATAAAATTGCACTAGTTTCAGAAGTGTACACCATAGTTATTTATTAATGTTTCTTAAGTAAAACTTTTCCCCCAGACATTTGATTAACATCCTAGATAATTTCATTTGTCAAATATTTTATTAATGCTAAATTTATGATTTAATTCCTTTGAAAATAAAGGTTTTTGCTTTACTTTTACATATCTTGGTGTGCTTAGTAAATGTTACGAGGAAATAAAACTAACACTTTATTTGATAATATTTGCTTTCTGGAGAGCCATTACCGTCATGCAAAATGTTTGCTCATTACTATATGATCATATTTATATATTTCTATAACTTATTACTCTTGCTTTATGATATCCCTGTATCTTCATTTGAGGAAGAACAATCTTTTCCAAATGAACAATTAGAAAACAATAGCAATGTAAAAAAAATAGGTTTTCCTTTTTTAATTTTACAGGTTTTTAATGAAGATACCAGATCTTTGGAAATTTCTCAGTCCTATACCATCACACAAAGAGAATTTAATGCTTACAGTGTACCTTGCAAAAAGAGGAAAATAGAATTAGGCTGGGACGTAATAAAAGATCATCTTCAGAAGTCACAGAATGATTTTGAACTTGTGCCTTGGTAAAATGTCACTTTTTTCCTCTTTCAGTGTCATTTTAGTCTCATTTAGTTTTTCTGTAAGACCTCGGACAGAATCTTTTAATATTATTAGCTAGAATTAGGTCATTTGTCTACTTCCAAACCGGTCACTGACAAAGGAGAAGGTGGTCCCAGGACGCGCTGAGATCAGCCACTATGGCTCATCTGCTAGGGTCAGGGACAGGGCCACCTTTCTTAAGCATATTACCATAACAAGGAAGAAGGGAGAATGGCTGTCTAGTAGGCAATTAGTGTGTGCCTCATGGAACCCACTGAGTTGTACACCTCAACACAAAGAGATGTTAGCATATGTAGCACCTGCTAATAGGATTAGATTAGGAAGAAAGTAATTTAATAATCTTTTAACAATCTATGTTTTAACAACCTAAGGGAAATATATGAGAGCTTACCCAGGTAGCCAGAAAAGTTGTCAGTCTTCTTGCCACTTTAGGAAATAGGGCCTAATAAAAATTAAGAGTCAGTATACTCTTGAGATTAGTATGGAAAATGATGATGGTGATACTCTAGTATATTATAATGGTAATGTGTCTATATATTTATTTTCTTTTAACTTGTTAATGGAATAGAATAATTTTCAAATTAATTATATTTTTTTCTTTTAGGTTACAGATTACAACCCAATTAATATCAAAATATCCTGCAAATTTACCTAACTGTGAGCTGTCACCATTATTAATGATACTACACCAGCTTCTACCTCAACAGCGACGTGGGGAACGCACACCATATGTGTTACGATGCCTTATGGAAGTTGCTCTGTGTCAAAGCAAGAAGTCAGATCTCGAAAGCTCACAAAAGTCAGATTTATTGAAACTCTGGATTAAAATTTGGTCTATTACCTTTCGCAGGATAAGTTCTGAACAAATACAAGCTGAAAACTTTGGCTTACTTGGAGCCATAATTCAAGGGAGTTTAGTTGAAGTTGACAGAGAATTCTGGAAGTTATTTACTGGATCAGCCTGTAGACCTTCATGGTAAGTTGTCTATGCATTGTATGAGATTTTGCAGTTTTCATTGCGTGTGTGTGTGTGTGTATGTGTTGTGTGTGTGTGTGTGTATTTCCCAACCCCCTGATTTTTAGAGTTTGTAACTTCAGTTAAAGATTGTTAAATTCTATTTCAGATGCTTTTTGATGCTTATCCAGGAAGTGCAGATAAATAAATGCAAATTTAGTTTCAGATGTGGAGAAGTTACTAAGGCCAGTTTTAAAGAATTAAGTGTTTAAATATTTTTGTCTGTAATTTGACAATTACTTGTTTGCTCAGGATTCATAAACCTTATATTTTAATAGTACTACGTCCTCTAATCAGGAATTTTCTTAAATGCAGTCAAACTTTTTACACTTTCTTGTGTTCATCTAGTCAACAGAAGTATACAACATGTCCACCATGTGCCAGGCACTGTCCTAAGCATTGGTGGCCTGGTGATAGACAGTCAAGGTTTCTGTCCTCAAAGAGATTACTTTTAACATTAATCATCTTTTGTTTTGTTATAGTCCTGCAGTATGCTGTTTGATGTTGGCACTGACCATCTGTGTGGTTCCAGAAACAGTAAAAATGGGAATGGAGCAGAATATATGTGAAGTAAATAGAAGTCTTTCTTTAAAAGAATTAATAATGAAATGGCTCTTATTCTATCAGTTAGAGGATGACTTTGAAGACAGGACAGAGCTGCCTCCAACTCTTCACAGGTAATTTGAGTTCATTAGCATGTTGAGTTCATTAGCTGTTTTTTGGGGTTTGTTTTATAAGGTGCCCTCAATTATTTTAAGAAACTAGATGGTTTTATTTCACAGTGATAATGCAGGATTTCCCAGAGCTAGCCCTAAAAATATTAAGTAGTCCCCTTGTTTTTACAGCGTTCTGCATTTTTGTACCTGGATCTTTGTCCAAGTACTTTGTTCTTGTCTCTCTGTCTAGTCAGTGAGGATAAGGGCTTAGGATGTGCACAAAGAATATACATGTAACTCTGAGCACTTATGTGACCCTTCGTGACCTTCTGTAAATAGGTCTGTCTGAACATATATTCGGTTCCAGTGTATTCTGGAATCATAATGACAGTATCTTCTGAGTGAAATGTGAAATCGGTGGTGGGAGGAGAAACGAGAAAAAGACAAAATGGGACTTAGCACTAGGATGAGGAGCAGCTTGCCCACTTAAGCTTTCCATAGTTAGTAATTGGAACTGAATGGTTGGAGAACAGACCCTGGATCCTAGTGCTTTCACTTTAATTTCATAATTATTTTGTTTCAGAAATGAGCTTTAAAAATTGGACATGTTTCTGCTTCTAGGAAGTATTGAGAACAATAGTAACAAAAAAATGTATGCACTCTAAATAATTCTTTCAGATGTTAAAAAATTCCTTATAGATGAAAGCAATTTTAATTTTGAATGCAAATTTTAGAGGTCAGTATTAAAGCCAAACATGGATGTTTAATTTAAAGACTACTTTAGATGACTTTTGGTCTTCTAAGTAAAGGTTTTTAATTTGCTTTACAGTGATTTTCCTCATCTTGTACTGGAGAAAATCCTTGTGAGTCTCACTATGAAAAACTGTAAAGATGCAATGAATTTTTTCCAGAGTGTGCCAGAATGGTATGTTGTCTAACAGAGTTCTGTTAAGATATAGCTTTAATTGCAAAGATAAATAATTTTAGCAGAATAGTAACTACATCTTAAAAATTATGAACTAAATTGGTCAAGTTAAAAAAAAATCACAACTGTTAGCCAGGGAAAAGTTTCTTTTAATTCAGTGTTTGCAATTTATTTGCTGTAATTTTAGATCTAGTTTATTATTTTTTAATGCTTTATAGTGTGACATGTGACATTTGCTAATGGAAGAAGTAGAATGGTTACGATGGGAAATTAAGAACAAAAAAATTATGTGAAACGAGTTCCTTAAAGGTATGACTCATTTTTATATGTCAATTAAAATCTGATTTTGTTAGCTTTAAAAACTAATGATAATCGAGGAAACGGAAAACAAAAATGAATCCAAAAACCTCATTTTAGTTGATTGACTCAAAGGGTTATGTTTATTACTGTGACTGAAGATGACGCATTGGCATGTTTATTACTGTGACTGAAGATGACGCATTGGCATGAAGATTGGCATGAAGAATCTCCTTCAAGAGGGCATAAGATGAAAGAAATTCTACATGTTGGAGAAATCAGAGATTGAAAAGGGAAATGTTTTTAGATAATGTTATTCTTCAGGTTTATACCTGGTGTTATGGTGTTCTTTTTAATACTTTAGGGGGGGATTTATTTTTGAGATCATAACTTATATTTCTTTTGTCCATCTATTAGTAAAATTTGCTACTGAATAACGAAATTTGATACAAGTACGTACCAAAGTCCAAAGAAGAGAAGCATTTAAAAGAATAATTAATTGTATAAGCAGTCTTTGAATAATGTAGACTCTGAGTTAATGTTTTCATTTGTAATATATTGGTGCTGTATGAAGGTAAAGTATAAGGTAGTTTGATTATAACTTAAAGATCTTACTTTCTTGAAGTGAACAACACCAAAAAGATAAAGAAGAGCCTTCATTCTCAGCAGTTGAAGAATTATTTCTTCGGACAACTTTTGACAAGATGGATTTTTTAACCGTTGCGAAAGACTGTGTTTTAGAAAAGCACCAATCCAGTATATGCTTTTCTGTCCACCAAAATCTCAAGGAATCACTGGATCGCTATCTTCTGGGGTTGTCAGAACAGCTTCTAAATAACTACTCGTATGAGGTGAGATTTTCAAAAAAATATTAAAGCCTGTATTTGATTCCACTTTGGTAGACTGTTAGGAAGAAGAAATGAACAGGAAAGGCACTAAGAGTGGTGAGAAACTTCCTTTAAAAGCATAGTGACAGTACATGTCTGCATGTTGAGAAAACAGGAAAAAAGGAAAACTGATGAATAATTTGGTATTTTCAATGTACCAAGATTCTGGTAGACACTAAAGAAGTAGAATTCTTTAGGCGAGTTAATGGGGAATGATAATGGTTTTGAGCATAGCAATTATTTGATGAAAAGAACTTCGCATTAAGTGGTGGGAGATGTTACAATAAAAGGACATAATTGAAACTGATCTAATAGATTTTGGTGGTGCTCGAAGAGGCAGAAGTGTTTATTGTAATAAATGAACTAGCAGTCACCCATATTTTAGAAGTCATGTAGTAATTTCTCATATCACTTCCGTTGTCCTCTTAAAATTCTCTTCATGTGTGCTATTGTCTTGCCAAAACTCCCATGTTTTCTACCCATTTCTATATGTTCGAATCATCCACATGTCAAAATCCTTGCTAAAGCCTTTCTTAGATAACCTCAGCCATAATAATTCATCTTTTAATTTTTATAGTACTTAATATTTCTGTTTTTAAATGACAGCATTTTCTTTGTACCATAATTTGTGTATATGTTTTATATACAAATGTTTCTTATATCATGTTATAAGCTCCTTAAAGGACATATTTTTTTAATCTTTATATCTGCCATGATGCCTTGTTACATGGTAGATGATAAAATATTTGTTGAATAAAATAAAACCTAAAAGCTACTCAAATGAGTGAATTCAGTATTTAGAGATAGTGAGCTAAAGAGCCAGAGAAGGGGCAGTGTGCCTATTTCATCTATCTGCCTTACCCTCAATTCTGACATTCTTCTGGATCACAGTTGTAACAACTTCCATTACAAAATAACACGGACTTCTGTGTTTTCCCCTAAAATGCCATTACCTACAATATAGGATCAAAAAATCCAAAAATCTTATTTTTCTGGGTAGTCTTTGCAAATTCTTACATAATTCTATAAAATTGGCTAAAGCAGTATCTACTTTGAAAAATATTTGTGCTTGTCCATGGAGTCTAAAAAGCTGAATAAATCAAGGTTCTTGTTCTTTAGAAGCTCAAAATGTCATTTTAATGTCTCAGTATGAATCTAATTTCTGTTTATGTTCTAAGACACTTATTTGCCTATCATATTTTTCCTTCTTATCTCAAATAGTTAAGGGCCAGGTGTGCAGTACACTGTGCCACTTTAAGAGGAGAGATCTTAGCCATTAGGAGATAACTTCTATTTTTCCTGAGAATTCTGGTTATCACAACTCTGCAGATCCTTCTCTCTCTCTCTCTTTTTTTTTTTTTTTCAATTTTAAACGATTTATTTTGGAATTAGGATCATGGTTCATGTTGACTTCACATATGGAATTTAATTTTTTTAAAGCATTTTATTATTAGTTTCAAGTATACAGTACATTGGTTAGACATTTATGATTACCCTGTCACTCCTCTAGCTCTACACCTAGCCATTACATTACTGCTGACTATATTCCCTATGTCGTGGTTCTCATCCTCAAGACCATATCTCAATTACTAATTTGTACTTCTTTAGCCCTTCACCCCTTTGTCCAAGCCCCCCAACTCCCCTCCCCTTTGGCAGTCACCAGATTGTCCCCTGTATTTGTGAGTCTGTTTTTTGATTAGTTTGTTAATTTTGTTCCCTTAGATTCGATATATAAGCAAATCCATATGGTATTTGTCTTTTTCTGACATATTTTGCTCAGCATAATAACCTCTAGGTCCATCCATGTTGTTGCACGGGTTAGGACTTCATTTTTTTTTTTCATGGCTGAGTAATATTCCATCGTATATGTGAACCATGACTTTTTTATTCAGTCGTCTGTTGATAGGCGTTTAGGTTGCTTCCATATCTTGGCTGTTGTGGATAGCACTGGATTGATCATAGGAATGCATAGATTGTTATGAATTAGTATTTTGATTTTCTTTGGAAAATACCTAGAAGTGGAATTACTGGGTCAAAAAGTAGATCATTTTTAATGCAGAGATCTCTTAAATGCTTTTTAGAGATGATTGGAATTATGCCACTATTAATTCAATTAATTGAACTTTTATTTCTTAATATATACATAAAGTTTGTTCTTATATGAGATAATCATAGAGTACTCAAAATTATTTATGAACTATATATATTTATTTGTGTTTTACTTTAAGACTACAAATACAGGAACGCTTGTTCGGTGTTCAAGTCTTTTGGTGGGTGTTCTTGGTTGCTATTGTTTCGTGGGTGTCATAACTGAAGAGGAAGCATATAAATCAGAATTATTCCAGAAAGCTAAGGTAGGAGAATTTATGCAAATAAAATTCTGGATTAAGTTGAAGGAAATATATTCATGGGAAAATTGGTGTATTTATTTGGAAAACATAAATTTTATGTAGGTTAACCCTTTCATTTATGCAATCTGATAAGAAATGATACTATGTGTCTTTAACATTTGAAATTATTTTAAGCCAACTATAAATATAGTAATTGAAATAATATCACATTAAAATTTAATCTCATTAACAAAAATATTGTTTTTTATCTGTACTTTTAAAAGTTTTTCCTATGATCAATTATCCTAAATAATCCATAACTGTGAGTGTTAATCAGGTAGGTCCACAGCATGAAACTTATTTCATCTCTGGGTACTACTCTGTCAGTTGTATGATTTATAAGAACAAGGTATAAGATTTGTCATTTAGAAAAATTGTTTATAATTTTTAATTATACTATAAACCAAGTATAACTTCTTGAAGCACTTAATTTTCCCATTAAGTAAAACTTTAAAAAGGAATAACTAAACTATAATTTTAACCAGAATTTGGATTTTTCCTTCTTTTATTTTTAATAGTCTCTAATGCAGTGTGCAGGAGAAAGTATCACTCTGTTTAAAAATAAGACAAATGAGGAATCTAGAATTGTTTCCTTGAGAGATATGATGCATCTATGTACAAGGTGCTTATGTAACTGTACCAAGGTAAGATGTTCTCTCTACTTGACAGTATAGCCTAACTGAGGGGTTGGTAACTGGTTGGTGTTATTTTTTTCTTTTTTGGTCCATTCATAAGTTTATACACTGATTTAAAATTAAATTGGTAAATAAAGAGTAGTATCCAGAGGAATAAAGTAATAGGTACTCTGAATTCCTCATTAAACTAATTTCATCATTTCAGGAAGGTTTCTGAGATGATCTTCCCATTTTTAAGTACTTACTATAGAGGTGACTCTTTTATTGCCAGGATATTTTCATTTAATAAAAATTTGTTGACTGCTAGCTATGTGATGTGCATACCACGATACCAGGGCTAGTGAGCACCACAAAGATAAACAATTCTGGCACATAACATTACTCCTTTTGTCCAGAGAGTCTTACATAAAATTTGGTAGAAAGAGTGCTGCTGTGTGTAGTCTTTGTTTTGATTTAGAGTGGGCCTGACAGGTACCTAAGCCAGGCCAGAGTGTGGATAATAATTGGATACATTTTTGGAATCTAATATTAAGTACATGGCCATACATTAATATTATCAGCATGTATTTTTGGTTTTGTAATGTGTTTTTTTATGTTTTATTACAAGTGGGGAAGGAGAGAAGAGGAAGAATAAGTTACAATTATTGCTTATGTGTACGATCATTAGCTGGTATTTTACTTTAATGTCATTTATGTACAATGAAAGATATGTGCTATAGTTATTATTAGTCTAAGAAAAGAGATTAGTATTTTTGAAGTAATTTATATCTTAGCCCCAGTAGTAAACTTTTTATCCATGCTTCTTATGATAATTTCCAGTATAAAGGAAAATCTACAGTTCATTCAAGATAGAGAAAATATTATCTGCCAAGAAAAATTTTTGTTTTTCTTTGTTTGCATGTTTTTTTTGTTTGCCTTAATTACAGCACAATCCAAACAAAATTGCATCTGGCTTTTTCCTACGATTGTTAACATCAAAGCTAGTGAATGATATTGCAGATATTTGTAGAAGTTTAGTAAGTATGCTTCCTGTTTTAATACTGTATTTTATTGATTATAAGATGCTTTTTTTTTTCCATTGAAACCTCTCTTAAATAAGGATACATCTAATATATGGCATCTTATGTTTTTTAAATGTGGATATTAAAATTACTTGGTTGAGGGGGAGGATATTATTGATTGCTTTTTAATATCATTACCTAGCATAGTGCTTGGCTTTTAGTTTCTCAATAAATAAAATAGACTGAATTATTAGATATTAATCATCCAGGCTCATACCTATTTCTGTGCGACACTATATCAAAATTCAAAATAATTCTCTATCCTTAAAAATAACAAAAACCTTGCCAGACGGGGAACATATTCTCATTGTGGCATTTATATTTCTTCCACACAAACGAGCTTTTTCCATACATACTTTTTTGTCTGGAACAGTACATGGCACACTTAGAAGATACTCAAATATCTAATGAGTGAAAAAAAAATTCCTTAATTTATTTTCATTTAATAATAAATCTTGATAATTTTTCCATGTTGCTACATTGTGTTATACCTGACTTTTTTTTTTTTTTTTTTTTAGCAGTAGCATATGTATTTTTAGCCCATCAGGTCTTAATTAACATTTTAAGTAGTTTTTTTTTCTTTACGGTCACAAAGAATTCTGTGTTAAAGTTTCTTGCACTTTTGTCTACTTGTATTTGTGCTTATGAAAGATTTAGGATAAACTCTAGAAATGGAATTACTTTTTCAGAAGGAATGTGAATTTTACTTTTACTGGCTACAATCATTGTCCTCTAAAATAGTCATACCAATGTATAATTTTCCCTAGACTCTTACCAATTTTAGGTAGTATAAAATAAGTATGAGAAATTATTTGTTCAGATTGCATATTATTCTGTTAGTGGGCATTTAATAGAAATAATACTGCAGTGTTCATAACACATGAACCTTAAATTGTTTGATTAGGTGAGTTTTAATGACAGCATGCTTCTGAAAGAAGTCAACCTGAAAAAACATTTTTCTTTTCTTTGAAGTCATCTTTTATCAAAAAGCCACTTGACTATAAAGAAGTAGAATCAATGGAAGATAACACTAATGAAAATCTAATGGAGATGGAGAATCAGTTATCCATGAGTGTATGTAGTGATTTCCCTGCTAGTAGTGTTAGTGATGCAAATGAATCTGGAGAGAGCCAGCTTACTATCGGTAAATACAAATTTACTGTTTGGGATTTCTTTTACCTCTTTGTGTTGATTTGACATCACAAAAGGCCTCATACATACCAATTTTATGCTCATTTTATTTCCTTTTAGTATAGTCTATTAGGATTGTTCCTTTCTACATTAGATTCTTTGATTGTTTAAATTTATTAGTTTCCTATTCTATATAGAGAAAATTTTAAATAATTACTAAAGAAAATCATATGATAGATTATTTGGAAAATAGAAAACAGAAGAGTAAAAAAAGCACCCATAATGCCATCACTTTTAGCCTTTTTCCTGTCATTTCTTTACAGACCCTTTGAAAATTGTAATCAGCATCAACATTCAAATGACTTCCAATACCTTGTTTTCTTCAAATGTTAACTTATAAGCATTTTTTTCATTTAGCTACTAATATTGATAATCATACTCAGTAACGGCCTCATAATATCCCAATTAACATATATACCATAATTTACTTGACCATTCATTACAGTCAGAAATTTAAGTTTCTATTTCCCCATAATTAACAGTATTACAGTAATGTTTGTTTATACAGCTTTTTAAAAATAGATTATTGATGACAGATTCCTTCAGTAACCTTTTATGAAGAATTTTGAGGCTTTCAGTGTGTAACCAATTTCACTGTAATTTTGTTTTCCATATGCTTTTTTTTTTTTTTTTTTGGTAGAGGGGAAGACATTTGAGTGTCAACATATGTGGTTGTTTAGTTTACCAAGTGCTTTTTCCTTTTAGGGGCCATGAGTCCTTTAGCTGAAGAACATCTGTCAAAGCAAGATCTACTTCTTTTGGATATGGTCAGGTTCCTGTGCATGTGTGTAACTACGGCTCTTACCAATACTGTGTCATTTAGAGCAGCTGATATTCGGAGGAAATTGTTAATGTTAATTGATTCTAGCATGCTAGACCCTACTAAACCGCTACACCTACACATGGTGAGTTAAGTGAAATGAAAAAGCTCTTCAGTTCTGTGTGGTATTGCTGTTAAATGAAGTGGGCTGACGTGAGAATCACATAGTACCTTTGAAGACTTGAAATCACTTCCTTGAGAAACGAATCTGAGACTAGTTATAAAATACACTTCTTTTATGTGCTGTGAAAAAAATTTAAGAGGATACTGAAATATTAAAACTTGGACTTTGGATAGATTTATTATACTCGAGTATCATTAATTATTATAAATTATTTTAAACTAGGCTAAGAAGCACAGCTCCTGAATGTAAAAATAGTGCTTAAATAATGTAGCAGTTGAAGTTTGAATCTCGCCTTGACCTTAGTTTACTTTCTTTAAATTTTTTATTGTAATTTCAAAGTGATAACAAAGTTACAGTACTATAAGAACTTCATATTCCCTTCATAAGCTTCTACTGTTAACATTTTACCACATTTGCCTTAGTATTCTCTCTACACACACACATGTGCGCGCGCACATACACATCTCTTTCTGAATCATTTTAAGATTAAGTTGCAGATGTGATGCCCCTTATACATCAGTGTATATGTCATAAAAACAATGATACTTCCCTGTATAACAACAGTATAATCATCTGGAATATAACACTATTACTGCATTTAGCTTTCAGGTCCGTTCAGTCGCTTTCAGGTCCGTTCAGTCTCTTTCAGTCTGATACTGTTCCTTAGTCTTATCTTTCATGACTTTCATATTTTTTAATAGTATAGCTACTTGTTCTGTAGAATTCTTTACTTTGAGTTTTTCTCATGTTTCCTCATGATTATATTTAGATTTAGACTTTGGTGAGAATATTACAAAAGTAATCCCTCTCCTGCCCTACACCACATCAATCTATCCATCTACTGATTGATATCTCCAATTCCAATAAATTAATCATAGGATTTGTTTATTTCTCTGTATTTATAGCTCCCTTTTCCATCAATAAGAAACTAGGCTTTCCACTGAACCTCAATACATTTGCTTGTTTACCCAATATTCTTATATATATAACTACTCTGCTGACCATGTGGGCCATCCCTTAGCCTTAGTACTGGTGACCATGTGTGGAGAGACCCTGGCCCAGCGAGTATGCTGGGTGAATCCATGGTCATTTCTCTAGTCTCAGCAAATTGGTAAATATGCCAGGTGATTTTCCCAGCTTTGGGAAACATGCCAGGTGATTCCTTAATTAGAACTTCTTAGAAACATAAAGGTTGAATTCCTGGTAGAATCCCTGGTCATGTTCTAGCTGTGGCGAACATGATGGTTGAGCCCCTGGCTCCAGCAAACATGCTTGGTTGAGTCTTGTTTGATCCCCTGGTTTCAACCCTGGCAAACACTAATCAAGTCTCCAGTCCTGACCAGTAGGGAGGGCTGTATGCTTTTCTTAAGGTTTTGCTGTTTAAAGGCACTTCAAGACACTCAGTAACATCACAACCATGACTTTTATGTCAAATATTTAAAATATCCAATTTAATGTTCTTTTATAATATCCGAGGAGTAAGAAACTTTTTTTTACGCATAGATGATAGGGAAAAAAGTCTGATTTCTTACTACAGCCAGAAAATTATTTACCAACTCTCAGAAATAGTCATAGTGCCATAGAGAGTCTTACCAGGTTGCTTTATAGAAAGATAGGTCAGGGTATTTGACTTCTTCCCTGCCTATGATTATCTCTGCTTTCTACAATTTGTTAGTAGCTTTTAAACAGTCAAGTCCTATCCCCCAGCATTATTTTGGAAGAGTGGAAACAATGTAGTTTCAGATTTTTGCTCAGGCTCTTAACCCCAACAGTGGTAGCAACTAGCATTTATTGAATTCTTACAATAATTGCTAGTCCTTTACAGTTATTTCTTTTAATCCTCACAGTAATCTGGCCAGGTAAGTGCCATATCCCCATTTTACAGGTGAAAGTACAAAGGCTCAGACGAGAAGGCAAGTTTTTTACCACACAATAGGATGTGGTATTGGGATTTGAATCTAACTCTGTTTGACTTTAAATCCTAACCCCCCCCCTTTTTTTTTTTTACTATGCTGCCTGTTTAAAAAATTTACTGCTTGTGTGGGTGCATGTGTACACACGCATGTGTCTATATATGA
The DNA here is from genome assembly GCF_902729225.1 of Pteropus medius. Taxonomy (NCBI): domain Eukaryota; kingdom Metazoa; phylum Chordata; class Mammalia; order Chiroptera; family Pteropodidae; genus Pteropus; species Pteropus medius. The sequence goes on from NW_024349569.1 coordinate 535,073, forward strand.
ATTTATGGTTACGTATATATTTAAGTAAATGACATGAAAAATAAAAGCTGATTTTTTTTCTTCCTATTTTAGTATCTAGTGCTTTTAAAGGAGCTTCCTAGAGAAGAATATCCTTTGCCAATGGAAGATGTTGCTGAACTTCTAAAACCACTATCGTAAGAAATTAAAGCCATGTTATGTTCACTTTAAATTTATAAACTAACAGATGTATTTTGTTATACTTATTAAGTTAAACTTTTTCCACCATAGCAATGTGTGTTCTTTGTATCGCCGTGACCAAGATGTTTGTAAAACAATTTTAAACCATGTCCTTCATATAGTGACGAACCTATGTCAGGGCAATATAGATGCTGAGAACACAAAAGATGCTCAAGGACAGTTTCTAACAGTGATTGGAGCATTTTGGTAGGTACAGACTATGGGGTTCTTATTTTTCTTTTGCAATTTCTGATACAGATGTAAACTTTCCATTTCTGCATGTAACTATATACATGCAGTATATAGTTACCCTTAAATGTAACTCTATACATCTTTTAACAGTAGTAGAATGTAATTTGTGTTTTCTTCCTTAATTGCTTGAAGAATTAAACTGTGTTTTTCTTAAGGCCTGGCTTTCTTAACCTGTGAATTTTGAATCACTTAATAGTTTGACATGTGTGGTGAATAAAGCAAAGTGCAACAAATCTAAATTGAATTGTTGATGTTCCTAAAATGAACAAATTGGCCTTGTCACTATCTGGTTATTTCATGTGTATAGTCACAGTGTGAGGTAACACCATGATACTTATAGAGGGGCACATGTATGTCATTTAGAGCCCTCATATCATTTGACTGATAAGGACTTCTGAATCAGTGTAGAATATGGTTTTTAAAATCTTTGATATAACAACAAAAACTTTAAAAATTTTTTCTCTTTAAACTAAGTTTACTATAACGTGTTTAGATGAAGTATGATAGCCCCAAAATGAGGCATAAAGATATAAAGCTAATAATACACATTAAAATGAACTTCTTTTCAAACATATCTTGTAGCCAGAATTTTTTGGAAGGTAAGAATATTGGCATATGCTACATAATGAGAATTAAAGGTAGCATGGCAAAGAATTTTGGAAGTAACAAAATAATTCTAATGTCCAGTACTTTATTTTTCACTGCTTTTATTGGAATAATTATTTGACATCGAAATACTTTATTTCAGGCACTTAACAAAAGAGGGGAAGTGCACATTTTCTGTAAGAATGGCACTAGTAAAATGCCTTAAAACTTTGCTTGAGGTGAGTTACTCCATGTTAAATATTAGGTCTTTATAAATTTTTAAAGCACCTTTGTTTCTGTTGTTAATGCATGATTTTTCTCTTAGCATTTCATATTTAACCTTAGTTGTTCTTTTCCCATAGGCTGATCCTTATTCAAAATGGGCTGTTCTTAGTGTAATGGGAAAAGACTTTCCTGTAAATGAAGTTTTTCCACAATTTCTTGCTGATAATGATCACCAAGTTTGCATGTTGGCTGCAGAATCAATCAATAGGTAATGAGTCAGGTATTTATGAAGTATCTGGAATGTTGCAGATATCAATGCAATATCTAGCACAGTGATAGGTTACTAGTTGTGATATTAAAAATAGCTAAGACTGTAGGTCAGTTATAATTAAAAATGAATTGAAAAAATAAAAAAAAAAATAGCTAACACTTTTTGAGCATATACTCTTTGCCTGGCATTTATGTTTTCTCTTAATTCTGATAGCTCTATCACTTAGATACTATTATTTTCTCCAATTTATAAATGAAAACTTTTTGGTTTAGAGAGAGGAAGTAACTTGCTCAGTACCATACAACTAGTAAGTGATTGAATTGAACGAAGTGCATCTAGTACTGTTTATGAGAGATGTAGAATGTTTGGATGTTACTATAATTTTATTATGAGTTTGTAAAATGAGTTTACATTGTGCCTATTATAATTGTTTATTCAAGTAAACATACAGTCATAGGGATCTGTTTTATGTTTCTATCATAGGGATCTGTTTTATGTTTGAGTCCTGAAGCAAATACTAATTCCTTAAAGACTGTATGTTTATCAGGTTATCAAATTGATTTTTAAGCTCTAAATTGTAACCTACCTGTACTTTTCCCACTTTGCTCTTCCTGTAAATAAAGCATCCTTCTGCTTAATTTTTATCTATAGCATTTGTTACTACTTGAAATATTTTAACATTACCTGGGATATAAGCTCCTAGAAGTCATTGGTTTTTGTCTGTTCTGTTCATTACTAGGTGTATATTTAGCACCTAAAACAATACTTGGTATGTGGTAGGTGTTTAATAATTTGTAAAATCAATGAATATTTGAAAAAATTATACTTTTAAAACATCAAAGCTGGAAATCGTTTGAGTAACTTTATTGTTCAAATGCAAGTAACCAGTAATTAAAGTTCACAGTAAAGAAGTTACCCCAACAGTCATACAGACATATGTGTTAGATAACCTAATGTGTTCAAAGTTTGAATGTGCTGATAGTAATGTTTTCATAAATCAGAATTGTGTCTTAATTCCTCAGGTTTGGGACTCTTTTCAGTTAAAACATAGTGCATTGGAAGGATTGCTAAGGAATGTGAACTTTACTTCAAAGATAGAAAATATATACTGAAGTTAAAGATCTGGGATTAGACTCAGAAACAGAAAAAACTGATGGTTACCATAGGAGAAGGGGGTGGGAAAATGGATGAAAAAAGGTAAAGGAGAATGAGATATAAACTTCCATTTATAAAAGAAATAAGTCACAGAGATGTAGTGTACAACTCAGGAAATATAGTCAATAATATTGTAATAATTTTGTATAGTGACAGATGGTCACTATACTTAGTGTGGTGACCTCATCATAAGGTATGTAAATGTCAAATCACTATGTGTTACACCTGAAACTAATGTAATTTTGTATTTTTGTATGCCAACTATAACAAAAAAAATTTTTTTTTTAAAGGATGAGGTTATAGAGGATCATAAGTTGGATGTAATAAAGCAGTGTAGTGGTGGCATTGAACTATCTCTTAAGATTCAAAAATGTGTAAATTCAAGAATGGCATGAACGTAGCATTTGTTGTTGTTTTTTTTTTTGTAGTTTTTTTACTTGTTAGATATTTAATACTGTGTTATTTTATGAGAAACTGGAGAAATCAGAGGAACACCAAAAAGTTTAAAAGTTTTGATACTATAAAAGCATAAAGGAAAAAATTGATTAAAGAATTGTCCTTAAATATGCTAGGATATTTTGCAGAAGTCACCAACTGTGCTCCATCACATAAAAAAAATTTTTTTAATGGCACATCAAGACATTAAGCTATTAATTTTCAGAGTGGTTAAATATTAGAGCACGTTGTCATAGGAGTCTGGCTTCTTCTAATTGGCATTTGACCAGAGGACAATTTTTCTTTTCTGGCTAGTTTGAGTTTAGGGCTATTCAAGTTTGGCAATAAGCTAAAAGATTTTTTGAGACCCTTTATAGTTTGGCAATGTTTCTTTTCTGGCTAGTTTGAGTTTAGGGCTATTCAAGTTTGGCAATAAGCTAAAAGATTTTTTGAGACCCTTTGTAGTTCTAGGAGAAAATAGAGTATATGGTAAAGACCCTAATATTAAGCAGTGGATCTGAACCACTTTAATTGGGCCTAGATTTTCTTAGTCTTTTGAAAGAAAATCTAGTGTGTTAGTATGTCTCACAGAGTGACTTATTTTTGTCCTGTAATATATTTTGGAAAGTAGTTTGAGATAAAAAATTATTTCACTTTTTGGTTTTTTTTTTAAGATTATTTCAGGATGTGAAACAAGCAAGTTCTTCCACATTATCGAAAGCACTTCCTTTGAAGCTTCAACAAACAGCTTTTGAAAATGCATACTTGAAAGCTCAGGAAGGAATGAGAGAAGTGGTAAATTTAGTAATGCATATTTGATATTATGTACTTTTTATAAACATACTGTATTACTTTACCATGTTTGGCCTGATAGTTTATATTTAATAGTTTACAGTATAAGATTAGACTAGAACAACTTATGAATTGATTGAAATTGCTTTATTTACAGGTAAGAATTGGCAGTTTCCTTTGGTTCAACTTATATGTAGCATTTTTCTGGGAAAAGCAATTTACTGAGGTTTTATGGGAGTATAAATGCCTTCCTTTTTTATTAAAAGCTTTTTAATGAGACCTAAATAAAATCTAATTCAGAACAGGTGACAATAGGAAGAAATGGATTTTGAAAATGTTCTAATAGGTAAGATCAGATTATTTTAGTGTTCTTTAGTGACCTTATGATTTTCATAGTTCTCTGTAGAATAATTGTTTTTTTTTAAATGGCAAGATTTATTTTAGTGTTAGAATTTATTCATTTATTTATGCCTTGAATTTTTTGTAAAAAGTATATGAGTAATCTGTGATAGCACAAGACTAAAAAGGATAGTTGTATGAAAGAATGTGAATTTAGAAAAAGATTTCAATAGAATGGAAAGATGAGTGTAAAGTAATAGAGATAATGTACATTATACATTTTAAAATCAGCCTGTCATGTGCAGAAATGCAAAATATTGACCTGACAGCAATTCATTTACAAAAAGATCTAAGAAGTTTTACATCTTAGAGCACAGTATGAATCAACATTGTAATAGTTATTCAGAAAAGCAAATTCTGACTTTGACATCATTAATAGAAGCATACTGTCATGAACAAGTTGGTAAGAATTTGATCTGTACATTTTAGAGGGCAGTTAGCATGTTGGTGCTGAGTAAAAGTTGATTTTTAACTAGAATGTTAGAGATTCTATAGATCTGTCTCTTATAAGGAATAGGTGAAGAAGTAGACTTAGTAGAAACCTCATAGCTATTTTTAAACATGTCAATGCTTGCCATTTTTTAAAAGAAGTAGGTTCTTTCTTTTTCTTGTACCAAAAAACAGAACTAGAATCAGAGAGTACCAGTTTGTTTTTCTATATGTGAAGAGAAACTTCTGTCAAGTATAAGTAATCAAAAAATATACACATCTGTTGGGATATAATAAATGATGATTAAACTAGAAGTATATGTCATGCTATTTAGTTACATGGTTTTATTATTCCTTTTGGTAATATATATGATATTTTAAAATGTATAAAGACCTATATATTATAGTGATAATAAACATGAGATATAGTTGGTATAACTTTTAATCTCTCACCTTCTTGCAATATCTTTCTTCTTTTCTTTAAAGTACTTTATATCTCACTAAAAATTTTAGCAGTTCTTTCCATAATATCAAAAGCAGTTTTTCCCACTCTAGAAACTGATGTTTTCTCAAAATCTCTACTCTTAGCTCCATCTGTAGGATTTAAACTATTCACTGAGTGCTTAGATGTCATGGTGTACTTTGCTTTTAGACTGATAGGTTTATTTGTAATGTTTAAATATTTACATTATTTTTAAAATTCTAAAGTCCCACAGAGCTGAGAATCCTGAACTTTTGGATGAGATTTATAATAGAAAAGCTGTTTTACTGATGACAATAGCAGTGGTTTTATACTCTAGCCCTGTCTGTGAAAAACAGGCTTTGTTCGCCCTATGCAAGTCCGTGAAAGAAAATGGATTAGAACCTCACCTCATTAAAAAGGTACATGTGGATGGATATTTTTTATTATAATCTTTTTTGGGTAAGTTCTAAATAATTTAAAAATTTAAAGTAGAATTTTAAAGCAGTACTTATGAAAAGACTTGGAGACAGTTTTATTTTTTAGATTTGGAATATTGGAAAGTAGTAACTTTTTAAATAGTGTATTAATTTGTATGCAGGGTCATTTCTTGCATTCAATTTAAGAGTATTTCACAAGGCATTCTTTGAACTAACAAGGATGAATGACCTGTCATCATGTAGACCAGGCCCTCTGGAATAGCATTTATTGAGGGAAACACATGAAAAAAGCACATATTTTCCCTGGTGAGTTCTGGGGCAGGACATAAGGATCTAGCAGGGCTGGGAGTCAAATTTTAGAATTATGAAGCTTTTAAATTGCATGATTAGGGAAGGAGGACCAGGGTCCAGCCTTGCAGTTACATCTGCACAGTGTTATAGAGTGTGCATCCATGCCCTGTTCCACTACCTCAGAATTCGTGGTTTGGGAAGTTCCAAGCCTTTCCGTTGTAGATTTTAACATGATGATTGGCCTTATATGCCATTTGGCATTCTACCAGCATAGTTTCCATGGAGCTTTATATTGGGCCAACCCACAGGTAGTCAGTCTTAGGCATGTAAATCTTTTATTTCTCAGGATTAAAAAAAGAAGTCGTTTTTAAAAAAATTATACAATTATACTACTTAATTATTGTAAGTGGAATATAGTGTTTGGATTTTTCTCATTTGGATTTAGGACTGAGAAGAAGGATTGTTTTACTTTAGATTGTCCTTTGCAATATAATCAAATGTTGAAAATTGCAATGTATTTTCCTGTTTTTATTCATTTACCATTTATTAAGGTTTTTTTATGTGCCAGGCACGGTGCGAAGTGTATTAAATGCATTTTTCTTATTTAGTCTTGCCAAAGTGGGTACTTTTATTATCCCTATCTCATAGATGAGTAAATCAAGGTATAGAAAAGTTAAATGAATAATTAAAATCATACTGTAAGTAAATATTAACAAAGATTTAAATAATATATTATTTCAATGTTTTCTTGAAGCTTTGACTTATTCTTGATTTGTACAGGTTTTAGAGAAAGTTTCTGCAACTTTTGGATATAGTCATTTAGAGGACTTCATGGCTTCTCATTTGGATTATCTGGTTTTGGAATGGCTAAATCTTCAAGATACTGAATATAGCTTATCTTCTTTTCCTTTTGTTTTATTAAACTATGCAAACGTTGAGGATTTCTATAGGTAGGTTTATATACAGCACATATGAAATATGTTTAATTTAAAATTAGGTAATGATATTTGGCAATCCCACCTCCACACATGCAGAGTAGGAGGCTGTATAGAAAAGGGGCAGCACAGCTTGTTTTAATGAAATTATATTGAAGGGAATCTGTGGACTTAGGATCTGGTCCTAACTGTGCCAATAACCAGCTATGTGACTTTAGGCAAGCCATCTAAACAGCCTTTGGGATTTGTTTTTCTTAGTAATCTGTAAAGTAAGAGAGTTACACAGGAGCTCTTTAATGTTCCCTTCAGCTTTAACATTGGATAATCACTATGAAAAGTTAAAGATAAATTACCAGTGGCTCATTATTTCTGCCTTGTTTTTCTTTTCTGCTGCTTGACTATAGGATGTTTAGTCATTTTAATTTTATCGTAAAAATATTTTGCTAACTGATTCTAGAGAAGAAAATTTTGAAAATGGAAAGGTTTGAAACAACTAAAGAGTGATGCTTAGGTATCAGGATGTTGGGAAGGCATTTCATAATTGTTTATAGTGATCCTTATTGTTCATTCATTTTGACAATAAAATTTACATTTTTTGAATTTATAAATTGCTTTCACATTTCATTTTATAATAGTTTTGCATGAATTGCTTATGCAGAAGAAATAAATACAAATTCGATTTCTGTTTTTTTTGGTCACAGAATTAGGGTAGTGTATTCTAAGATCTTTTTTTTTTTAGTGTGATTGTTTAGAACTTACCTAACTTTATTTCTCCATTTATAAAATTAGAGTAAGAATATCTAATGATGTAGATTAAATGATATTCTAATGCTTATTAAAGCATTTTGTTATTTTAAGAACTATATTATAAAATTTTGCTTTGAAAAGTTACATATAACATATTTAAAATTTTCATATTTTTAGATCTTGTTATAAAGTTTTGATTCCACATCTGGTAATTAGAAGTAATTTCGATGAAGTGAAATCCATTGCTAATCAAATTCAAGAAGACTGGAAACATCTTCTAACAGACTGCTTTCCAAAGATTCTTGTAAATATTCTTCCTTACTTTGCCTATGAGGGTACAGGAGACATTGGGATGGGACAGCAAAGAGAGACTGCTACCAAAGTCTATGATATGCTTAAAGATGAAAACTTCCTAGGAAAACAGGTATGACTTCAACCTTTACATGCATTTTATCCCCTAATTGATCTGAGGTGTAACTTTAAAGTTTTAAGGCTCTTTATTTATTTATGCAGTTAAATTTAGTATGTGGTAATCACTATCTAGCATAGACAATCCATGAATTTTTTTGTTGTTATACAGTGTTCTCTCCTTTTGATTGGCTTTTAAATTAAATGTTTTCAGTCAGAAATTTAAAAAAATAACTCAATTTTATTTTTTTCTTTTTAAAATTTATTTTAATTGGCAATAATAATAGATGCAAGTTGTTAAGTTCAAATAGTACTGACAATGTTTAGAAAAATTTCCTCACTTCATTAAGTCCTTCACTTTTCAAGGAAAAGTACAATCCCAAGTTTTTATACCCTGCTCTTCCTTTTTTTCCATGACTATCTTCTAACATATGATATAATTTATTTGTGAATTATGTTCATTGTTTATTATCAATCTTGTCTACCATAAGTACTATGAAAGTAAAATTTTTTTTCTTTTTTTTTTCTGATGTATACTGACGATCTAGTATATATTGAGTACTCATTATTTGATAAAAGATAGAGTCATGTTAAAAAGGATCTAACAGTTTGTTTTATAATTTATATGCATCCAAACTTATTTGAGGTAACTTATATTAAAGAACATTTTAAATCTTTTTTAAGGTAAAAGAGGAGTGGTCAGCCCAATTTGTTTTTAATGTAATTAAAAGATGACTGAACAAGTTTGGTTATCATTAGAATTACAATTGGATAAACTCCAAGAGACTCTTTTTGGTTGTCCAGTTATCTACATTGAAACAAGAAATGGAACAGCAAATTTCTTAGTTGCTTAGGTAGACCATTGCCAGTCAGAGCTGGTTATGTCTGTAGTCTGGAGGCAAATGGTGAGCAGAGGGGCCCCTTTCTCAAAAGACAGTTGGAACAGAATGTTGGCACTCCAAAGGTAATGGAATTACGCGAGGACAATCTGTTGCTACCACCTCCCACCCAATCTCCCAGTTAAGACTTCTGAGCAGGCCTAATCTTATTATTCTTATTTATGTATTTAAACCAAAAGATAGCAATTTTCAGAGTCAGAATTAGTCTAGGAGGGAAAGGTGATTATATTAAACCCTGATTAAAACACCAATCTCAAGAACAGAGACAAAAATTAAATAATTTCTTGGTTAAAAACATAAATTTTTGTTAGTCTCCATTTTATTTAGCATGAAATTTTAAGTTAATTTTTTGTTTCTCTAATAGTGCTTTCTCTGAATCTTCTAGATTCTTTTTTCTGTCAATAAGTGTTGATGTGACTGTTATCAGTCTTCCAGTCTTCTAAAAACTGCCAATTTGTTGACTGCCTAAAATATTTACAGTTATAAGATAGTTTAGCTATGCGTAGACATCTGAACAATTTATATGTACTTTAGCTAAACATTACAAGTCTGACTTATTAGAGAGTCATATAAAACTAGTGAATTCAGTTGTCATCTTATGTGTAAGGAAGCTCATTAATTTTTTTCTTTGATATTTATCAGACCTGGCTAATTTTTCCTTGCTTAATCCAGATGTATTTCAAAATGAGGCTGAGTTTTTAAAAGGGCTGAAACCTTGGAAATGATGACTTGAACAACTGAGATGTAAGCCTGAGGGAAAGGCTAGGATTTTTACATTAGGTTTCTTGTCACATTCAAAAATATTTCTGTTATTTGGAAGTATTTCCAAACCTTGTCCATCAGGTAAATCAGCCATTTGCCTTTTTAGTTTAGAGCACTGTAATTCTTTATTTGGAGTGCTAATCAATTCACTTTTAAGGTTGTCACACAGTTCTCAATCATTTGACAGAAGTGTAATGTAGCAGATCCATCCTTTATATTTAGTGAATTTATGCTTTTTGTGAGGCTACCTGTAGCAAGAAGTGGGTTGATGAAGATTGTGCCCCTGTAGGGAAGGATTTTAGTCTACTGTTGATGACAGGGAATATGAGTAGCGGCTAGCCTCAGAATTTGGAGTATCAACCAAAGTAGAAATCTGGGGAGAAGTCATGCAGGGAACAAAGAGATGACTATTACCGGTCACTGATAATTCTTACTAGCAAAGTTTTCTATGTTCCCAAATAAGAGTAAAATGCAAATTGAGGAGAAGCATAGATCAGTGGGGAATTTGGTTGATGCGAAAATGATTAGGTTGAGGAATTTAATATTAAACCTGAAGCCTAAGTCTATTAAAATGATTCTTCAAAATTTAACTAAAGAATTGGATTAGAGAGTCTTATTTGGTATAATTTCCCTGCTGTCCTTTACTTTATAAATCGGTGGCATAGCAGAGAAAGTGGAGTTAGCTGTATGTCTTGCACATTTTAGATCTTTCATCATTTATTTCCTTCTATGGCCACTGAATAATTTTGGAAATGAGGCTAAAGTGAGCCCCTTGAGCTGTTTTAAAGGTCATGGACATAAAAACTTAACTTAATTTCGTATCTTTACAGATTGATCATTTATTTGTTGCTAATTTACCAGAGATTGTGGTGGAGTTACTGATGACATTACATGAACCGGCAACTTCTGGTACCAGCCAAAGCACTGACCTCTGTGATTTTTCAGGGTACGGGTATTTAAAACTTACCGAATTAGCTGCAATTTCAGAAGTTCCTTGGGAAGTTTATTGATTGACACCTTCAAATGTCTATTTCAGTTTTTAGGCACGTACTCTGCTTTTAAAATTGTTTCTTTAAAAATAACTTCTTTTGAATTGGTTAACTCATCTGCTTCTGCTATAGTCCTGCCACAATAACTGCTCTTTCTGGTTGACTCCCTTGTTTGTAAATTCAATGATCTTTTTTGTTCTCCATCTTCCTGTAGTGTTTGAGCATTGTATCATCTGTTGCCTCTTGAAAATGTCTTCTTTATGAAGTATTCCTCGTTCTCCTTTTCTATGACTTGTCTTTTCATCGTGTTCCTTAGCTCTCAGAATGTACTGTACTACAATTTAATTTGGATGTGAAACTCACTTGGTTGTACGTGAATGTTAGAATTATTTTCCCAACTTGATTATAAACTGCTTAAAAGCACCCTTTATTTTTTTATATGCCTTAGTGCTAGGCATATAAATTATAATGATATCTACCAGAGTACTTTTGTATGTATACTTTCATTTGATATAGTGTTTAATAGCTGTGTCTTAAAATATTATTGCATTTACAGTAATAGCGTAGAGTTTTAATTCAGACCTGGAGTGGCTCCTTTGTGGAAATGCCATTAACTTAATAAAAGATTTTTTAAACAAATCATTGAAAACTGATTAAGCCCCAGAAGGTAAATATCTAAATATTCTGGTTTATATATATAGACTAAGATGTCATTTGTGATTTTATTAAAAATCTACTTTTTTAGTAGAAATATAATTTTTAAATTTAGGATTATTATAATCTAAATTTTTATTCTAGAATTTCATTGGTCTGGCAACCAAATCTGTTTTTTCTTGATAATTTTGTTCTGAAAATGATGACAGTTTTTCCTGTAACTCTTAGGGATTTGGATCCTGCTCCTAATCCACCTCATTTTCCATCACATGTGATTAAAGCAACATTTGCCTATATCAGCAATTGCCATAAAACCAAGTTTAAAAGCATTTTAGAAATTCTTTCCAAAAGCCCTGTGAGTATACATTACTGGTATAGTTACTGAAGAGAGAATTCTTTCTTTTTTGGCTAAAAAAGAGAAAAAGTAAACAAATGGAAAATTCATCTGAATTAAAAAGAAAAACATAAGTTTATATCTTGGTATTATACTTGTCAATATTAATTGAAATATGTTACATATGAGGGCTGAATTTTGTGATACTTTAGTCATATATTGAGTCAGAGAATTTTTTTTAAGAATATGCTATTATAGTTTACTATCTGAAAATTAAATAGACAATAGCTTTTTTATGTTTAAGATAGTAATTTTCTTAACGTAATATTTTATATGCAATATCAGACCCAAAACTGAATTCTGTAATTTAGTTATTTTGAATACAAAATGTATTTCTTATAGCTGAGTATACATGATTTGAGAACTTTTTACTAAATATGTCTTTATTTTCTAGGATTCATATCAGAAAATTCTTCTAGCCATATGTGAGCAAGCAGCTGAGACAAATAACATTTATAAAAAGCACAGAATTCTTAAAATATATCACCTATTTGTTAGTTTATTATTGAAAGATATAAAAACTGGCTTAGGAGGAGCTTGGGCCTTTGTTCTTCGAGATGTTATTTATACTTTGATTCACTATATTAACAAAAGGTAAATAATATATATAGACCAATGTATAAGTATTTTTCTCTTCTCTTAATTGAAAATTTGTGTTTCTAGAGGTAGAAGCCAGAGTACTATTCTCCGAATTTTGCGCTTTTTTTGCATTTTTAAAAATTTTTTATTTTTCAATTATAGTTGACATGCAATATTTTATCAGTTTCAGGTGTACAACATAGAGATTAGACATTTATATAATTTATGAAGTGATCACACCAATAAATCTAGTATCCATCTGACATCATACATAGCTATTACAATATTATTGATTATATTCTCTATGCTATACTTTATATCCCCATGACTGTTTTTAACTACCAATTCGTACTATTTAATCCCTTTCCCTTTTCACCCATTCCCTTAGATCCTCCTCCCATCTGGCAACCATCAAAATGTTCTCTATCTTCGAGTTTATTGCTGTTTTGTTTGTTAGTTTCTTTTGTTTTTTAGATTCCACATATAAATGAAATCATGTGATATTTACTTTCTCTGTCTTATTTAGCATAATACCTTCTAGATCCATCCATGTTATCGCAGATGGCAAAATTTTGTTCTTTTTTATGGTTTAGTAATATTCCATTGTATATATGCACCACTTCTTTACCCATTCATCTATTGAAGGACAGTTAGGTTGCTTCCATAGCTTGGCTATTGTAAATAATACTGCAGTGAACATAGGGATGCATATATCTTTTTGAATTAGTGTTTTGGGTTTCTTTGGATACATACTCAGAAGTGGGATTACTGGGTCCTCTTTGTTTCTTGTTACAGCCTTTGTTTTATAGTCAGTTTTGTCTGTTATAAGTATTGCTACCCTAGCTGTTTTTTTATTTGTTTGTTTGTTTCCATGAAATGTTTCCATTCCTTTACTTTCAGTCTTTGTCTGTCTTTTGATCTGAAGTGAGTCTTTTGTAGGCAGCATATGTAAGGATTTTATTTCCTTATCTGTTCAGCCACTCCGTCATTTAATCCATTTACATTTAAAGTAATTGTTGAAAGATATCTAGTTATTGCCATTTTGTTATTCATATTTTTAATCTTTTTTCTTCTTAAAGGAGTCCCTTTAACATTTCTTGTTCTACTGGTTTGGTGGTGATAAATTCCTTTAGCCTTTTCTTGTCTGGGATGAATTTTACTTTTTAATATATATTGTATTTGCCTGTATTTTTTACAAATTGCAATACTACTTCTCCACCTCTAGAAACCCTAAGTACTAGGGTCTTCAACAGTTTAAAATAAATATTCTAATTTTATTTTATTTATTTATTTTTTTCTATTTCTATTTAAAAAAATTGGTTAATGAAATTCAGTAAGTTTCAGGTGTACAATTTAGCAGTAAGGCATATATATATATATATATATATATATATATATTGTGTGTTCATCGCCCATAGTTAGGTTTCTGTCACCACATATTTGACTCCTTTTACTCCATCTACCTCTCCCCTCCCCCCCGCTCTCTGGTAACCACTAGTATATTGTCCATGTCCATTAGTCTCTGTTTGTCCTGTTCATTTGTTGCTTTTAGGTTTATATCCCACATATAAGTGATATCATGTGGTTTTCAACTTTTTCTGTCTGGCTTATCCCACTTAGCATGATCATCTCAAGGTCCATCTACATTGTGACTAATGGAGGTATTTCATCTTTTCTTATGGCTGAGTAATATAGTCCATTGTACATATGTACCACAGCTTCTTTATCCAATCATCTATCGTAGGACACTTTGGTTGCTTCCATGTCCTGGCCACCATGAATAATGTTGCTATGTACACTGGTGTGCAAATATCTTTTCGGATATGGGTTTTCAAGTCTTTGGGGTAAATACCCAGTAGAGGAATTGCTGGATCATATAGTAGATCAATTTTTAGTTTTTTGAAGAACCTCATACTGTTTTCCATAGTGGCTGTACCAATTTGCAGTCCCACTAGCAGAATATGAGGGTTCCTTTTTCTTTTACAGAAGAAAAAGTTATTACTTGCCCTGTTGATAACAGCTATTCTAACAGGTTTGAGATAGTATCTCATTGTGGTTTTGATTTGCATTTCCCTAATAGCTAGCGAGGTTGAGCATCTTTTTGTGTGTTTGTTGGCCATTTGTATGTCTTCTTGGGAGAAGTGTCTGTTCAGGTCCTCTGCCCATTTATTGAATTGTTTGTTTTTTTGTTGTTATTGAGACGTATGAGTTCTTTGTATATTTTAGATATTAGGCCCTTATTGGAGGTGTTGCTTGCAAATATATTTTCCCATTCGGATGGTTGTCTCTTTGTCTTGTTGACGGTTTCTTTTGCTGTGCAGAAGCTTTTTAGTTTTATATATTCCCATTCATTTATTTTTGCTTTTATTTCCCTTGCCTTTGAGATCAAATTCATAAAATCTTCTTTAAGCCCAAGGTCCTTGATTTTAGTTCCTGTGTTTTCTTCTATGCAATTTATTGTTTCAGGTCTTAATATTCAGGTCCTTAATCCATTTTGAGTTAATTTTGGTGTGTGGTGATAGACATACAATGTTTTGACAGAGATTTCCTTGACTACTAGGAGCCAAGAGAGAGAAATAAAACCTTTTCTAGTCTTTGTAGATTGGTTCTTTGTTAGGGCTCTCCCTTAATACTTAGATGTGCACCAAGCCTAGGAATCAGCCCAAAGTGAAAGCTTATGGTCTTCTCAGGTAGTTTTTGAACATGCATCTTACCTTGGGCATGTGTGTGGCTTTCTAAACTCCCTGGATATATGGGCAATTTTGAATGCTCTAATTTCCCAAGGAAGCCCTCCCGCTAGATTTCCCACCTAGATATTAGCCAGTTTATTGTATGTCTCTACAGTAATCTTTTGTCCCAGGCAGCTGTGGGTTGTTGGTCAGCCTTACAATGTTTTCTGTGAATACCCTCAGCTTTTCCAGCTGTGGGGTGATTCAGGTTAGGCAAAACAGAGGTCAGTTCCCCTCAGTCCTTCAGGTAGCTCCCAGACAAGTTTAGAACAGACATACACAATAATAATTTGTGAGTAAGGCCTGCTCTGCTTTCTCTGGAAATGAGGACCAGGATCCCACATTGGGAATTAGGGAATGCAGTTTTCCTGACTATGGCCAAGCTGGGTGGAGGTGGGGCAAGAGCAAGTAAAGTCACCATAAAGCTTTTCTACAGTTTTTAAGTTGCCATTTTCTTGATTGATTAAGCATTTGCTTGATTGCTATAAATCTTTGACTATTTAGAGTTCTAACAAAGTTCTGACAGTTATACTTTTTAAAAAAAATTTATAATACAAATGATTTTTATTCTGTACTATTCTTAGAGATCCTTCCATGACAGGCTTCAGAGCTGCCACCTCTTTTAAAAAATTTTTTTAAATTTATTTTTCAATTACAGTTGACATACAATATTACATTAGTTTCAGGGACAACATTTATATACCTTTACAAAGTGATCATCCTAAGTCTAGTACCCATCTAACACCATATATAGTTATTACAATATTATTGACGTTATTTCCTATGCTGTACCTTACATTTCCATGACTTTTTATAAATAGCAATCTGTACTTCCTAATCCTTTTTTGCCTATCCCCCTAATTCCCCTCCCATCTGACTACCATCAATTTGTTTTCTGTATTTATGAGTTTGTTTTTGTTTGGTTTGTAAATTGGTGCAGCTAGCGTAGAAAACAGTATGGAAGTTCAAAAAAATAGAACTACTATATGACCCAGCAATCTTACTTCTGAGTATTTATCTGAAGAAATCTAAAACATTAATTCAAAAAGATTATATATATACACACACACACACACACACACACACACACACACACACACACATGTATATATATATGTATATATATTTCTTTGTTTATTGCAGCATTATTCGCAATAGCTGAGATATACAAACAGCCTAAGTATCCATCAATAGATGAATGGATAATAAAGATGTACAAATATACAATAGAATATTATTCAGCATAAAAAAATGAAATCTTGTCTTTTGCGACAACATAGATGGACCTCAAGGGTGTTATATTAGTAAGTCAGACAGAGAAAGATAAATACCATATGATTTCATTTATATATGGAATCTAAAAAATAAAATAAGTGACCAACAAAACAAACAAATGAATAGTTCTGCTTGTTTTTAGTGTTTCTGTCAGGGGAGCTTATAGCTGTTTGCTCCGCCATTTTGCTGATGTCTCTTCTCCTCTTGGCTTTAAGGAATTAGATACGAAAGTGACTTTTATGTCAAGCCACATCAGAATTAGAACTGTCGAATAAAAATGACATTTGAATGAGTTTATATCACAGTAGTTTCCTACAACTTATACTTTATTTTTCCTATATTAGGCCTTCTCGTTTCATGGATGTATCATTACGTAGCTTCTCCCTTTGTTGTGACCTATTAAGCCGGGTTTGCCACACAGCAGTAACTTATTCTAAGGATGCTTTAGAAAATCACCTTCATGTTATTGTTGGTACACTTATACCCCTTGTGGATGATCAGATGGAGGTTCAGGAACAGGTAATTTTGTATATCATCTTCAAAATGATATTTGAAATACATTGATAAAGTATTCTTGGATTGAGCTGAGTGTTTTATGTTTATTTAGTGTAATTAGTAATTTTAATGAAAATATTCCTTAAAAATAGTTGGAAAAACATTCTCAATGAGTTAATTTTTATAAACATTTAATTATAGAACATCTAGTAATTTTGATCTAGTAAATAATCCGATAGTTTGTCTTCTCATGCTGACGTGTAGTCAAAGCTAGGGACAGTAGTTCACACCACTACGGTGGTGTGTAGGATATTACTTATATAAAATGTTGCAGTAATAGTGGCATTTTTATACCTCAGTGCCCATCCAGTAGTAGTACTTTAACTATTCGATAAATTATTTCAAAGCACAGAAACAGTAATAGTTGAGTACCGTAGAAGTAATTAAAACATTTTGTCTGAACTAGATTAGTAGAGTTTTTATCGGTTATTACAGTAGTTCGGTTGTTTTACTTTAAAATATAATTAAGCCATACCTCCCCCTTTTTTTTCCTTTTTAAATTATGTTTAGGTATTGGACTTGTTGAAATACTTAGTGATAGATAACAAGGATAACGAAAACCTCTATATCACGATTAAACTTTTAGATCCTTTTCCTGACCGTGTTGTCTTTAAAGATTTGCGTATTACTCAGCAGAAAATCAAATATAGTAGAGGACCCTTTTCACTCTTGGAGGTAATAATTATTCCATTATCTTACTATGTTATATTAGAGATGATAGGCAGAAGTACTTTTTGAAAGCCTCTAATGCTCTGAAAGTAAAAAATTGAATCTTTTAAATTCAATTTAAAAATAGATAAAAAAATAACATAAGATCTACTCCTCTCTTACCAAATAAAAAACTCAATGTATCCTCTTGCATTATAGTAAAAATATAAATATCAGAGTTTTTTTTGGTAAAGATCTGAATTTAAATATTGAAGAAATGTGATAAAAATGTGCTTGATTTTCATATGCATAAGATTCATTAATATTTCAGAATTACCATCTGATCCTTAGAGGGATCCTTAATGTTTGAATTAGAAATATTTAACTTTTTAAAGAGTTTTTCTTTAATTCTCTTTTAACCTTTATAACTTCAAAATTATGTTCAGGTATATTTTTCTTATAAATCTTATAATTTAAAAATCATCTATTTTTACTTCATATCAATATGAAAATATAGTTAAGTATATTAAGATGTAAAACCAGAGTTATGGTACTACATAAATAGAAACTTAAAGTTTTTCCTCTAATTGAGTATGCTATAACATTCTTAAAATCCAACTATGTAATCATGAGATTATTAGAATTTAAATTAAAACATTGTAGAATTTAAAATGGAAGAAGCAATTTAGTTTTACCTTGTTTGTTAGTAGTGGTATGAGTGAGTGTAAAAGGCATTTATTAATTTTTTTCTTTTAAGTTTTATTTAAAACATGTCAAAAGCAAGTTACATTTTTAACTAATTTTCTCTTTTAGGAAATTAACCATTTTCTCTCAGTAAGTGTTTGTGATGCACTTCCATTGACAAGGCTTGAAGGGTTGAAGGATCTTCGAAGACAACTAGAACTACATAAAGATCAAATGGTGGAGCTTATGAGAGCATCTCAGGGTACTAATTTTGATGACATGGGCTATTTGTACTTTATTTCTTTTTGAAAGAATCTTTTATAAATTCTTGCTCTTGGTTTAATTGTCATGGACTTAGTTAAGACTTTTATCATTTAGTTCAGAACTTCATCACTTCTCATTCAACCATAAAAGGCTTCCTAATGGGCTCCTCACCTTGAACTACTCCCATGTTATCTATCCTCTACATCTCTGCCAGAATGATTTCTCTAAACCCAGACATGATCATTTTATTCTAATGCTTAAAAAAATGTTCTCGTCCTACTGCCTAAAAGAAAAATTATTTTCTTGTAGCCATGCATGTAAGGAAATCTGTCTCTGCTTATGCTCCAACTTAATTTAAATAAATGTCTCATTTTAAATTATGTATGTAGTATATATGTGTATATGTGTGTTTGTGTTTTTACATATACACATATATGTATACATGTATCTAGCTTTATTTTACTTCAGAAAACATTCATTTTTATATTGATTTGATTCGAGTTTAGATTATTATAGTATTGTACTTAGGAGGACCCTTTTCTACTTACATTTTGATTTTCATCTTCCTTTTCCATTACATCTTCCTGTGCCCATTATTTTCATATTTCTATTGTGTTATTCTTATCCTCAGTACTTTTAAAAACTAATTTTGGTTTTAGCCATCTAAGCTCTTGCTGGTACATTTGTTCTGAGATATATATATGTGTAAAATATGAGTACCTCTATCTCTTATTTTCATGTATTTGGGTATTTTATTGGTTTAGATCCACCTTGTCCAATATAGCCACTACCTATTTGTAGCTGTTTAAGTGAATTAAAATGTAATAAAATTCAGAGTTCAGCTTCTTTATTGTGCTAGCACATGTCAAATTGTAAGTAGTAGCATGTGGCTAGTTGTTATCCCTGGACAACACAGATTATAGAATATTTCCATTGTTTGAGAAAGTTCTATTGGACAATGCTGGTCTAGACTAAATGCTAGAGATTAAAAAACCAATCATGCTTCTAGGGTTCCTTGTAGCTTAATGCTGAATGATTACTGTATTTCAGTTTGTGATTTTGCTAAGGTACTGACTTCTCTAATCACCTTTTTCTCTTTGTGTCTGCCAAATATTGCTGAAAATTTTTACATGGTTTTATTTCATAAGGAAGTTCAAATACATTCCCTTCATATTTTTCAAATGCTCATGATTTAAAACCTTTAAAAAAACTTAATAAAGTTTTCTAGTCAGATAATTTTAATATATAAGCATATTGTAAAGAAAGTGTTTTCTCCATTACAGTTTAAACTAATTTTTTAAAAACTGCTTCTAGGTAACCCGCAAGATGGCATAATGGTGAAGCTAGTTGTCAGCTTGTTGCAGTTATCCAAGATGGCAGTAAACCACACTGGTGAAAGAGAAGTTTTAGGTAAACTCTTTAGCTGGATGAATATGAGTTTTTATATTCCAGTGGTCATCTTTATAATATTTTCAAAATCAGTAAATCAGCAAAGTTGCAGGATGTATGGTCAACACACAAAATTCAGTAGAGTTTCTATACACCAGCAAAGAAAAATCAAAAAAGGAAATTCCATTTATAAATCCATTTATAATAGTATCTAAGAGAATTGAATACCTGGAGATAAATTTAATCAAGGAGATGAAAGACTAGTAGTACCTATTGTGTTTGTTAGAAGTGAGTCACTAAATACAGTCCACAGTCAAGTGAGAAAGGAATTAGGCTCTACCTTTTGAAAGGAGGACTATCAAAAAATTTGTAAATATATTTTAATAAATTCCACCATGACTGGGAAAGAGCTTAAATGAGTCCTCTGGCATACTGAAAACATTCTTTCTTTATCTGGGTAGTGATAATGTAGACGGGAAAAAAAAATGTGTGTGCACACGCATACACATGTGTATTTTTGAGTTTTCACTGACTGAACTGAGCATTCAGGGTTTGTGGACTTCATGTATTTAATACCTCAAAACATTTTTAAGTTTTAAAGTTGATGCTTTGATACAGTAGCTATATTTAGAGTTTCATCCTTTATCACCTGGATATGTTTTTATAGGGGAAATTACCTATTGCTTAAATGAATGATATGTAAAAGAAAGGATACAGTATTTTGTAGCTTTGATTTATTCAAAATCTTTGAGAAACACTTTACTCTTGGATGACAAAATGGAATTATATTTTTGAAATTGGAAAATTTCTGTTGTGTGTATGATCTCTTAGCTATAACTCAACTGATAAGGAATTTCTATATGTAGAGGCTGTTGGAAGCTGCTTGGGAGAAGTGGGTCCTATAGATTTCTCTACAATAGCTATACAGCATAGTAGAGATATATCTTATGCCAAGGCCCTTGAGTTATTTGAAGATAAAGAACTTCAGTGGACCCTCATAATGCTGACTTTCCTAAATAATACACTGACAGAAGATTGGTGAGTATTTAATGATACTTTGTTTATGATAGCACTTATTTAATCTGACATTCAAGGAGAATGATACCTCACATAAAATTTTTAATAGCTTTAATGTTTTTCTACATTGCCACACTTTTCCTTCAATCACAAGTTTTGTAATGAAAATCTTATTTTTATTCACACAGTTACTAAAATCTACTGTGTGCCATTTGATATAGTGATAAATACACCAGACAAGGTCTGTGTTAAATTGTAGTCAGAGTAGACTAGACAAATAATAAGAAAACTGCCAAGTAGTTCTATACACAATATTAAGATAGGGGAATGTATTGCGGAATACTTGGGGCATTTGTCAGGATCTAAGGTACTGTTGTCTTCTCAGCTAGACCACTTTGATCCTTTTAAAATAAGTCAGAGCAGAAATTTTATAAATCCAAATTTTTTAAGCTAATCAGACAGGTAGTTGTTTTTTCTTTTTACCTGTTTATTCCCTATGCAAAAGAAAATTGCAACAATTATTATTATAATTTCAGCTTGTTGGTTATGAGATTACTTTTGTTTTTCTTTTTTGCCCCTTTGCTCCTATCCTCATTTATATATGTTTGTTTGTTTGTTTATGATATATTTAAGCACCTGATGGCTGTTTGAGGGGGGCGGGTTTGAAAGGGTTTTTGCCCACAACTAGGCATCCTTCTAAGTTAAATAGGTGTTTCGCATCTGTTTTCCTGCAGCTCACCCCCTTCTCTTTGGGAATAAATGGTTAGCAATAATGTATACCTGCCATGTTTTCATTGTTGATTTAATGGACTTGTATTTTTTTCTCTTTTGTTGTTACAATAAAAATGCTAGCATGGTTTTATCTCCAAACGTTCTATTATAAAAATTTTTGAATGTACAGTAAAGTTGAAAGAATTTCACAGTAATACCCATATATTTACCACTTAGATTCTACCTAGATTTTATCATCAGTATTTTCCTACTATCCTTGCTTTGTCATATCTAGCCATCCTTCTGTCCATTTATTAATCTATCTCATTTTTAAAATGTGTAATTGGCACAGTTTTCGAAGACTTTTTTCATAGAAAATTTGCAAGCATTAAATGTTTCATTAAATGTTTCAAATGTTTCACAGTAATTTGCAGTTGGTTTTTCTGAAAAAGGTGTACACAGATAGTACTTGAACTTGAGAGTCATAAGGAACAGGTACAGTTTGTCGTTCCTATCTTTTTGTAGGAGGAAAAAAATCATTTCATGTTTAAGAGGCATCAGGTTTATAGAAGCAATGTTGACCGAGGAATTTCCAGAATACTTGGTCATGGAAGGCTTTGGCTGAGGAAATGTCATCTAGCTGAACTGAGTGATAAGGAATCAGCTGTAAGATCATTAGGGATCAGACATTACAGACAGGGAATATCTAGAGTAGAAATAAGTTTGGTGTCTTTAAGGAATAGAAAGAAGCCTGGTGTGGAACAAGATGGTATGAAATGAAATGAGAAAGGTAAGACTGATTCTGATGAAGAAATTTGGATTTTATTTGAAATATACAAGGAAGCCATGGAATTTAAAGCAGAGTAGTGTCGTAATACTACTTACATTTTTACTCAAGTTTACTGAAAGAATATTAGAAATCTTTTTATAATTTTGGCTTTGGTGTAAAAGAATTTTATAGATATAAACTTTCCTAATAAATGTAAAATTTTCTAATATATTTATTGGCTTTTATGTGGCAAATGGATTGTGATGGGGGCAAAAGCAGAAACAGGAAGCCTGATTATGAAGCTGTTAGAGTAGTCCAGAGGAGAAATGATGGTGACTTGGTTTAGGATGGTGGTAATATATAGATAGATGGAAAATGGATGGAACCAGGGTGTGTTTTTAATATGTAGCCAACAGAACTTGCTGGTTAATTAAATATGGAGGAGTGAGGGAAATAGGAGTAAAGGATGAATCTAAATTTGTTTATGTTTCTATGTCTTAAATTGAGAAACCTAAAAGACATTAGATCTTTACTCGAAAGTTCATCATCAGTTACAGTATCAGGCTTTACGACATTTTTTTGTCAGCTGTCATATTTTCAGTACTCTTGTATTGCAGCC
The DNA here is from genome assembly GCF_902729225.1 of Pteropus medius. Classification (NCBI taxonomy): domain Eukaryota; kingdom Metazoa; phylum Chordata; class Mammalia; order Chiroptera; family Pteropodidae; genus Pteropus; species Pteropus medius. Next base: position 558,032 of record NW_024349569.1, read on the forward strand.
CTCCTTTTCCTAGTTTTTTGCAGGAGACGCTTAAGTGTTTTAGTAGGTGTTTTAGATGACTAAATTAATGATTCTCAACTAGCTTCTGGTCATAATAACTACTTTTTGATTAAAATTGTTCTAGACAATAATTTTATCATTTGGAGGGAAATATCATTCTACCTTACCCCAAATTATTTGTATTTCTTAGAGAAAATATTATCAAAATATTATGTTCTCAGGTGGATTACTATTCTATCATTCTCATTACTCATTTTTTTGTCAATTCTTTTTACTTATTATGAGTTCTTTTAATTTTTAGTAGTCATTATATAAACTTTATTGTATTGAATGAAGGGGATTGCTAGTGCAGTGATTAGAAACTCAAATTTACTGAAAGAATATTAAAATCTTTTTGTATTTTGGCTTTGGTGTAAAAGAATTTTATAAATATAAAATTTCCTAATTAAAATTTTCTAATATATATTTTGATTTTAATTTTTTTCATTGGCGGTTGCTTAACATTTATCACGATTAATTAATAGTTGATATACTTTATAGGCATTTGAATTATATGTTTTTCAGTGTCAAAGTGCGATCAGCTGCTGTTACCTGTTTGAAAAACATTTTAGCCACAAAGACTGGACATAGTTTCTGGGAGATTTACAAGACAACAGCTGATCCCATGCTCATCTATCTACAGCCTTTTAGAACATCGAGAAAAAAGGTCTCTCAATAAGCATTTATTTATGGAATATCCACTATTTTAGAACAGTTCTATTTGCTGTGGTATAAGAATATCACATTGCTTAAATAGTATTATACTAACATTTAACCTTTTTTAGAAATAATTCCAACTGTATTTCTTGAATCCAAGGGATTTGTATTTTTAATTCTGGCAGTGTAGAACAGCTGAGATAGGTAGCCTAGAGAAGTGATGATTGGTTTGGGAAATAGGAGGAGTTCTTAATGACAGGCCTTTTTTCTGAGTAGAAAACCCTGACTTTGATCCTATAAAAGCTATCGATCCTGGGTATGGTTTATAGGTATAGTAATCAACAAGCAAGTATTTATTTCTATAGCAAGTTTAAGTATCATAGCCACGTAGTGAAATTATAAGATGACCTATAAATTTCTCCCTTTTACCATGCTATCATAACAAGGTTTCAACAAAAGTACTCTGTGAATGATGTTTAAGAACTCTTATTTCCCCTTTAGTCTAAGCATTCCTGTTTATTATTTTCCTTTCATAGAGTGACTGAGAAATGTACTATTGAGGTTTTATCAGTTTAATTTCAGGGCATATACTCATCATTGAAATAGTAACATAAGACAGATGAGGCAGAGAGTTTGTGATTCCTGTATTATACTAGTAGTGAGTTGAGATTAGAACTCAAGTTTTCTGCTGTCTAGACCAGTTAGTTTTTGTGATACCACTCTGCCTCATATAAACATAAATGTATTTTAAATTTGTATGGTGACCATTGCCTCCAGATTTAGTTTTAACTAGATTTAGTTTGATTTGGAAACAGATTTGTTTGTCTAGATATTTGTTTTGCATAGAAAGGGCAAAATGTATTTCAGATTACCTTATTTTATTTACATTTCCTGATCACTTCCTTTCTAGTTTTTTTTTTTTTTTATTTTATTTTTTTCTTTGTAGTTTTTAGAAGTACCCAGACTTGACAAAGAAAGCCTTTTGGAAGGCTTGGATGATTCAAGCCTGTGGATTCCTCAAAGTGAAAATCATGATGTTTGGATAAAAACACTGACTTGTGCAATTTTGGATAGTGGAGGCACAAAAAGTGAAATTCTGCAATTATTAAAGCCAATGTGTGAGGTAAGAAGATTAATTGGTTTGACTTAATCCCTTTCTACCTTTGCTTTTATCATTTGAGTTTTCTCCTAATAGTTTTCTATTTTCTTTTTTTTCTTTATTTTTGCTTGTCCCATGTCATTTGGCTTCTGTGTACATTTGTGGCCTTTATGTCTAGAAAGTGTGCTGTAGTACAGTTCATCATTTTCATGCAATATTACCTACACTCAGCTGTTGGGAAACCATCAAACAGGGCATCTTTATTTAGCCATAACTTTATGCAGCAGGTTTCAGCTGTGGGGTACTTACATACTGGATGAGTTCTAAAGGGTGTCGAGTAATTTGTTACTAATGATAGTTAAAATACTGATTACTGTAAATATTTATATTAACTAAAACTCTGCTCTTTGTTTACTTCTAATAAAGTCATTGTCATTTACTTTCCTTCATGTGCTTTCTTGAGTGAGAAAAAGGGATGGGGGGGTTGTAGTTAGCATTGCTTTTTTATTTTGAAGGTACAGTACAATATATTTCAATAGAGAATAAAGGTATGTACCAAATCAAACAAAAAGTTTAAACGCTTTTATCAAATGTGTAATCCAAAACAGCACAATATGATGATGCTCTAAGACTGAAAGCTAACCTAATTTATAGTACTGCCAAGCATGATTCAACAGATGCTCTAAGACTGAAAGCTAACCTAATTTATAGTACTGTCAAGCATGATTCAACAGAAAACAAAATATCTGACTAGGTCAAACATCAACCAGCGACAAATAACTGATAGGGAGGTGAATATTTCCATAAAGTGCACTCATTGAAAGCAGTTTAAAAAGGATTCCTTGTTTCTTACAGAAAAGATGTTGACAGAGAATAAATTATCATACTCTGCATTACTTCATGTACCAGGTCAGCAGAGTTGGGGACACACACACACACACACACACACACACACACACACACCCTCATTTCTTGGTGAATAAATGTAAGATTTTTATAAAATTCTGACCTTGTGCCGGAGTGTAAATATTCCAAATATACGTTTATATGCACCCCAATTCCTTGTTCCTTAAATTCCCTATTTCCAAAACTGACTTTTTGACTTGTCTTTAGTTAAAAAAGGAAAGAGTATTCAATTGGTAATCTACAATCTGCCTTATATGTGTGGTATATGATGAGTATATGAAGATAGTATGTTGGCAAAAATAAGATAAGTACCAAACATATTAAAGCACTTTTCTACACTTGGAGTATAACACAAATCAATACCCAAATGTATACCCACAAATTGGGGTTTATTAAAAAATGAACATGGCTGTTGTAGCTCTTCACTGGGTATAGAAAATGTGCAAAAATCAAATTTTCAGCTTTTCTTACAAATTTTGACCCCCATTTTCATTATATCAAATTACAGAACTTCTGTTAACAGTAATGCTTTTCAGCTATGAAATGTTATTTATAATAATGACATAATAAATTTAATTGTAATCAGAATGCTATTTCATTATATGCAAATGGCCTAGACTAGAACTGAATAATTACATTGTAACTAACACATACGTTTTATATAGGTATTCTAGATTTGATTTTTTTTTTAAACACTGCGGTATATGTTTTTTGAATGTTTTTTAGCAGTATGCTGGGTTTATAACATTCATCTATCATTTTTTAAAAATGATGTCAGCAACGGGATGAAACTTCAAGTAAAATTTATTTTTTAACTTAAACTATTGACTGGATGTCTTTGTGTGTTCTAGGTGAAAACTGACTTTTGTCAGGCTGTGCTTCCATACTTGATTCATGATATTTTACTTGAAGATACAAATGAATCATGGAAAAATTTGCTTTCTACACACATTCAGGGATTTTTCAGTAACTGTTTCAGACACTCTTCACAAACGAGCCGGTCCACAACCCCTGCAAATTTGGATTCAGGTATTCTATTAAATTTCTCACATTTATACTGTTAACTTTTCAGTTATAGAGAAAGATAGATTGACTCTCATCAAGATGCTTTGTTAGGCTTAATTCCATAACCTCTAAACATCTATTTCTTCATCTGTAGAATGGTGATAAATGTAGCAAGTTTTCAGTGAGATAATGTATGTAAAGCACCTAGGATAATACTTGGTGGATAGTACATTCTTAGTAAATTTGGCTAATAATAATGGAGAAGCTAATCGAGCATTCAGTATGTGTCGAGCACTGTGCTTAGCACTGGCAAAATAGATGTGAACAAGACACACCCTATATTCTAGCAATGGAAAAGGCAGACAAATAATTGCAACCAAATATTATAGGTACTATGTTGGAGGTATGGTGGAATTTTCATATTAAAGCTCTGGCCAACTCATTTTTTAAAAGTAATTTTTATATTACAAAATCATTTATTGTGGAAAATACATAAAAATCAGCATAAGTTTAAAAAGTTACCCATAATCTTATGATCTAGAGTAATGACAGTTAACATTTGGTATGTATCCTTCCAGTTTTTAAAACAAAAATTGAATTAAACTTTATTTATTCTTATAAACTACTTTTCATTCCATGTTCTATAAGTATTTCCCATGCTAAGAGCTTATAGCAGGAGAAATTCCACCAGGAATTAGGTACACATTATACAAATATGCATACTTGAGAGCTCATTATGGATCACTTTTTCAAACTTAAATTTAAAAAAATTCCTATTGTCTTAATTGAAAATTTAAACTTTACATCTAAAATTCTGTTATCGAAATGGAAAGTAAATATATAGATTTCCATCAAAAGGTTTATCTTTTTTTTTATTAAGTTTATTGGGATGACATTGCTTAATATAATCATATAATTTTTAGGTGTACATTATCATCTGACATCTGTATATTCTATTGTGTGTTCACCACCCAAAGTCCAGTTTCCTTTAGCTACCATATATTGATCCCCTTTACCCACTTCATCCGCCCCCTACCCCATCCCCCCACCCTCTTTCTGTATTTGACCCCTTTACCCCATCTACCTGCCCTCTCCTCTCCCACCCCACTAGTAACCACTAATCTATAGTCCTCTGGTAACCACTAGTCTATAGTCCATGTCCATGAGTCTCTTTGTCCTGTCATTTGTTGCTTTTAGGTTTATATCCCACATATGTGATATCATGTGATTTTCAACTTTTTCTGTCTAGCTTATTTCACTTAGCATGATTATCTCATGTTCCATCCATGTTGTCACAAATGGCAGTATTTCCTCTCTTCTTATAGCTGAGTAATATGCCATTGTATATATGTACCACAGCTTCTTTATCCAGTCATCTATCGTAGGACACATCGCTTCCTTCCACGTCCTGGCCACTGTGAATAATGCTGCTATGAACATCAGTGTGCAAATATCTTTATATATATGAGTTTTCAAGTATTTGGAGTAAATACCCACTAGAGAGATTGCTGGATCATATGGTAGATCAATTCTTAATTTTTTGAGAAACCTCCATACTGTTTTCCATAGTGGCTGTACCAATTTGCAGTCCTACTAGCAGTGTATGAGGGTTCCTATTTCTCCACACCCTCTCCAGCATTTGTTATTGCTTGTCCTATTGATTATAGTCATTCTAACAGGTGTGAGATGGTATCTCATCGTGGTTTTGATTTGCATTTCCTTAACAGCTAGCAGTGTTGAGCATCTTTTCATATATTTGTTGACCATTTGTATGTCCTCTAAGGAGAAGTATCTGTTCAGGTCTTCTGCCCATTTTTTGATTGGATCATTTGTTTTTTGTCATTATTGAGTTGTATGATTTCTTTGTATATTTTGGATATTAGGCACTTATCGGAGGTGTTGCTTGCAAATATATTTTTTCATTCGATAGTTGTCTCTTTACCTTCTTGACGGTTTTTTGTTTGATGTAGTCCCATTCATTTATTTTTGCCTTTACTTCCCTTGCCTTTGAGTTCAAATTCATAAAATCCTCTTTAAGTCCAAGGTTCTTGAGTTTAGTTCCTATGCTTTCGTCTATGCATTTTTTTGTTTCAGGTCTTATATTCAGGTCTTTAATCCATTTTGAGTTAATTTTGGTGTGTGGTGATAGACAACAGTCTAGTTTCATTGTTTTGCAGGTGGCTTTCCAGTTTTCTCAGCACCATTTATTGAAGACGCTTTCCTTTCTTCACTGTACATTTTTGGCTTTTATGTCAAAAATCATTTGCCCATATAAATATGGGTTTACTTCCGGACTCTTGATTCTGTTCCACCGGTCCATGTGTCTGTTTTCCTGCCAGTACCATGCCGTTTTGATTACTGTCACTTTGTAGCATAATTTGAAGTCGGGCAGAGTGATGTCTTGTTCTTTTTTCTCAAGATCGCTTTGGCAATTTGGGGTTATACAAATCTGATGATTTTTTGTTCTACTTCTTTAAAAAATGCTGATGGGATTTTGATGGGGATTGCATTAAATCTATATAAATTTGATGATCTTTTGTTGTATATCTTTAAAATTTTGATGGGGAATTCATTAAACCTGTGTAATGCTTTAGTTGATATGGTCATTTTAACTACGTTGATTCTTCCAATCCAAGAACACGGAATATGTTTCCAATTCTTCATATCTTCTTTGATTTCTTTTAATAGGGTCTTGTAGTTTTCATCATATTAGTCCTTCACATGTTTCGTTAAATTTATTCCTAGGTATTTTATTCTTTTTGTTGCAATTGAGAAATGAATTTTTCTTTCAACTTCTTTTTCTTTCACTTCATTGTTAGAGTATAGGAACGCTATGGGTTTCTGAACATTGATTTTATATCCAGAAACTTTACTGTATTTCTTTATTGTTTCCAGTAGTGTTCTTGTGGATTCTTTACGGTTTTCTATACAGAGAATCATGTCATCCACAAATAGTGACAGTTTGACTTCTTCACTTCCTATCTGGATGCCCGTTATATCTTCCTCTTGCCTAATTGCTCTCGCTAGGACCTCCAGTGTTATATTGAATAAGAGTGGCGATAGTGGACAGCTTTGCCTTGTTCCTGATCTTGGAAGATTTTTAGTTTTTCACCATTAAGTATAATGTTGGCTGAGAGTTTGTCATATATGACCTTTATTATGTTAAGGTACTTTCCTTCTATACCGATTTTGTGTTTCGATCATAAATGGATGCTGTATCTTATTGAAGACTTTTTCTGTATCTATTGATATGATCATATGATTCTTATTTTTTAATTTGTTTATGTGGTATATCACATTAATCAATTTGCTTATGTTGAACCATCCTTGTGCCCCTGGGATGAAGCCCACTTGATTGTGGTGTATAATCTTTTTAATATGTTGCTGTATTTGGTTCGCTAGTATCTTATTTAGGATGTTTGCATCTGTGTTCATGAGATATTGGTCTGTAGTTTTTTTCTTCTGTGATATCCTTACCAGGATTTGGTATCAGAGTAATATTGGCTTCATAAAATGAGTTGGGAAGTATTGCCTCCTCTTCGATTTTTTGGAAGAGTTTGAGGAGAATAAGTATTAAACCTTCTTTGAATGTTTGGTAGAATTCACTGGTGAAGCCATCTGGTCCTGGACTTTGACTTTTTGGTAGGTTTTTGATGATTGTTTCAATTTCCATGCTGCTGATTGGTCTATTTAGATTTTCCAGTTCTTCTTGATTCAGTCTAGGAAGGTTGTATTTTTCTAAGTACTGGTCCATTTCCTCTAGGTTATTAAATTGAGTATTATATACTTTTTCATAGTATTCCTGTATGACCCTTTGTATTTCTGCGATGTCAGGCATAATTTCCCCTCTTTCATCCCTGATTTTGTTTATTTGTGTCCTTTCTCTTTTTTCCTTAGTGAGTCTAGCCAGGAGTTTGTCAATTTTATTAACCTTCACAAAGAACCAGCCCTTTGTTGCATTTATTTTTTCTATTGTTCTTTTGTTTTCAATTTCATTTATTTCTGCTCTAATTTTGATGCTTTCTTTCCTTCTGCTGACTTTAGGCTTCATTTGTTCTTCCTTTTCTAGTTTTTAAAGATGAAGCGTTAAGTTGTTTATTTGGGCTCGTTTTTGTTTTTGGAGGTAGACCTATAATGATATGAACTTTCCTCTTATGACCGCTTCTGCCGTGTTCCAAAATTTTTGATATGTTGTACTAGGATTATCATTTGTTTCTATGTATCTCTTGATCTCTGTTTTTATTTCTTCTCTGACCCAGTCATTTTTCAGTAGCATGTTGTTTAATCTCCAAGTATTTGTGGTTTTTTCCACTTCCTTTTTACAGTTGATCTCTAGTTTCAAAGCATTATGATCAGAGAATACGGTTGGTATGATTTCACCCTCTTATATTTGTTGAGGTTATCTCTGTGTCCCAGTACGTGGTCAATCCTTGAGAGTGTTCCATGTGCACTAGAGAAGAATGTATAAGCAACTGTTTTGGGATAGAAGGCTCTGTAAATATCAATTATGTCCAGTTAGACTGAAGTGTCATTTAAGGATGTTATTTCCTTATTGATTTTCTGTTTGGATGCTCTGTCTATATCCCACCAGTGGAGTATTTAGGTCTCCTACTACAATGGTGTTTTGGTCTGTTTCTCCCTTTAGTTCTGTTAGTAATTGCTTCACATATTTCAGGGCTCCCTCATTGGGAGTATAGATATTAATAATAAGTGTTATGTCTTCTTGGTGCATGATTCCCTTTATCATTATGAAGTGTCCCTCAGTATCTTTCTTTACCTATTTTATTTTGAAGTCTATTTCATCCGATATTAGTACTGCTACTCCCGCTTTTCTCTGAATGCCGTTTGCTTGAAATATCATTTTCCACCCTTTTACTTTGAGTCTATATTTGTCTTTGGAGCTGAGATGTGTCTCCTGGATGCAGCAATGGTTGGGTTTTGTTTTTTGATCCAATCTGCAACTGTGTGCCTTTTTTTGATGAGTTCAGTCCATTTACATTTAGGGTGTTATTGAAATATGAAGTCTTCTTATAGCCATTTTATCTTTTGCTTTCTGGTAGCTTGGTGTTTCCATTGCTTCCTTGTCCTTGTGTTTCTGTTTTCTTTATTTCAGTTGGCTTTTGTGGGTTTTGCCTCTGGTTCTTCTTGTTTCATGTTATATATTTCAGTTCTGAATATTCTGTGTGTAGTTACCATTATGAATATGTAAAGTATAGTTATATTATATAGTAGTCTATTTTCTTTTGTGCGTGCCTTATCTCCATTCCCCTTTGCAAATTTGGATCTTTGAATCCTCCCCTTTTTAGCCATTGTTGTCTCAATTTGTCCCTATGTATGCTGAGCGTTCATTACTATCTTGTTATAGCAATTCTCTTCTTATTATTTAAGCTATAATGCCCTCCTCTTAATAAGGATTGCACTCCTCTGATTCTATTTGTCTGATAGTCACTGTACTATCATTTTGCATTTTTGTTGTTATTTTGTTTTAGGTGAACTGACCCCTTTCAGTATTTCCTCTAGTGCAGGCCTCGTAGTGGAGAATTCCCTCAATTTTCATATATCTGGAAAGGTCTTGATTTCTCCTTCATATCTAAGGGAGAGCTTAGCTGGATACATTATTCTAGGCAAGCAATTCCTTCACTTAATAGTTTAAATATTTGATTCCATTCCTTTCTGGCTTGTAAGGTCTGTGCTGAGAAGTCCGATGATAACCTAATGGGTTTTCCTTTATACGTTGCCACTTGTCCCTGGCTGCCTTGACAATTCTATCTTTGTCGTTGATTTTTGATAACTTTAATACAGTGTGTCTTGGTGAAGGCCTTTTTGGGTTGAGATAATTGGGTGTTCTGTTGACTTCTTAAATTCTAAGCTCCAGCTCATCATTCCTTAGATTTGTCTGAAAACGCTTTCTAGTCTCTGCTCCTTTTCTTCTCCTTCGTTAATGCCTATTATTCTTATGTTTCCTCTCCTGATGGTATTAACTAATTCTTATATTTCTCTTTCATTATTCTTCATTTTTCGGTTTCTGTCTTCTTCCAATTTTTTTCTAGATTTCTGTCTTCGATATCACTGATCCTTTACTGCATTTGGTCGACTGTTTCCCAGGTTTGCTATTTCATTTTTCAACTCTTGCAGTTTGTTCTTCATCTCTAGAATATCTGTTCTGTTCTTCTTGAGGGTCTCAATCTCTTTGTTCTGCTCATCTAGTTGTTTTTTTAATATCTGAAATTGTTGATACGAAAAATCTCATTGAGTTTTTTCAGAAGTACCATCCTGAAGTCTTTGTCATTTAAGTCGCATATTTCTATGTCTGTAAGCTTATTTTCTGGAGGTTTTTTCTCTTTCTTTCTGAGTTGCGTTGTCACCTTGGTTGTTCATGGTGTTTAATGGACTCTTTCTGCACCTGGGCATTAATGGAAGTGTATTCTCTTGTTTTTTCCAGAAAGAAGATTTATTAAATAAAGGTCTCTCTTTAGCCTGCTGCAAAGAAGGGACTCTTCTTTGGGTTTCCAGTAGGTGGCGTCTAAGCCTCTTGGATCCCTAGCAGTTAGGGTAGCGTTTGCTCAGATTCCCCTGTGGCTGGGTCTGGGAAAGTATGGGGAGAGGGGCCCTCTAGGTCAGGGGTCGAGAGTTGGGGGCTGCGGTTCAGCCTCCGTTTTGCAACCTTGCCAGCAAAAATCAACTATTGTTCCTCTCTGGTCTTGCCCCACTTCTCTGCTTTCTGCCCTGATGACTGCGGCCTACAGCCTGCCGGGCACAGCATACAGCTTTCCAAGGCAGAGCTGTTCAGGGAGCTCCTGGCAGGAACTTGAGCTTCTTCTCCCCTCCCCCTCCTCATGCAGGTTGCTCCAGAGGCTGTGAGAGGTAGCTTCAGTCTCAGCAGCATTTGTTCAGATTCCCCTGGGGCTCCATGGTGATCCATCTCAGAAGCATGGGTTGAGGGGCCCTCTGGATTAGGGGTTGGGGGCTGCGGCTCATTCTAGTTTTTGCAACCAGGGCTGGTAAAAATCAGCTGTTGTTTCTCTTCGGCCTTGCCACGCTTCTCCACTTTCTGCCCTGATGACTGGGCCTTCCGGAAGCTCCAGCACTTCCAGGTAGGGTTGTTCAGGAATATCGCTGCGCCTCCACCCCTCCCTCTCCTCCTACAGGGAGCTGAGGCGGCTGCTCAAGGCAGCTTCTTTATTACTCGCAGTCCTCCGCCCGACACCCAGGGTTCTGACCTGTGGTAGCTCTTATGTGCAGATCCCATGCTGAGACGTGTTGGTGTGCAGTTTTGGTGTTTTTTGTTGAGTTTTAGATGTTCAGCATATTGTTGTTCCAAGGGGAGAGATCTAGGGACTTCTCTCACTCCACCATGCTTTCACCCCTGTTTCAGGTTTATCTTTTCTGATGTCTGTTAGACTCACTGCCTTCACTCGAATCTCTCATGTGCATCTCACATTTAACTCTCTGTAGGTACACTTACCATCGTTATCCTCTTCCCCCAGCCTACTTTTCTTAATGTATACCTCTCTTCAATGAATGGCTTAGCAGTTGCCCAAGCCATATTCTTTGTCACATGTCTCATCTGATTACCAAATCCTGCTGATTCTGTGCTATAAATAACTTTAGTTCATCTATTTTTCTCTGTCTCTGGTGTCCTTACTGCTTTACAGCTCTATAGTTCAACAGTACTGAAATTCTTTCAGTAAATTCTCCAAGTGCTTTCTTGTCCCAGCCATCTTAGATACTATTCACGATTGCCCAGAACACTACTCCTTTCCTCTTCTACTGCCTGACCATTACTCTTTCATCAGATCTCACTCATTCAGTGAAACTTTTCTTGTTCAGATTGTGTTCCTTTCTATACTCCTCTACGATCTTCTAAACGTTACCTGTCATAACACTTACACACTGTGTTAATGGTCTCTCAGGCTAGTCAGTGAGTCCCTAGGTGGATAGAAATAGTCTGGCTTATTTATTGATGTATACTGCACCTAGTACATAAAAGATCCTAGGTAAATATTTATTGAATCAATGAATTAGTCCTTTTCAGAAATAAAATAAGTAATTTCTCAGTTTTATTAAGTGTAATAGTATCCTTTAAAAGAAAAATGCCATTAAGTTCCATTTATCAAGTCATACTCATTAGGAATCAATTTTGTGCTAGGTACTGCCCACCAAAACCTTTTATAGTGTAGAGGGAGGGAGACAAAATGAAGAAAGTGCTTAAGCAAGTTTGCCTAGGACTGAAAGGAGATATCTTTGTTTGTCAGAGTCAGAGCACTTTTCCCGATGTTATTTGGATAAAAAATCACAAAGAACAATGCTTGCTGTTGTGGACTACATGAGGAGACAAAAGAGGTAATGTAATGAGTATTACTTCTTTGGAAATGTAACTTGTTACTGTTGACTACACTATAAATTTTAACATGATTATTTGAGGTGATGCAGCTGCAAGGTGCTGTATTTAATTTACATGGTGCTTATATCTCCTTGTAATAATCCATGTTCAAGGTAGTGCTTTTGGTTAAATCAGTGTTGAGAACTCTAGATTCGAGTCCTAACTGTACCAGTAACAGTGTTATCTTTGCTGAATTATGCAACCTTTTGAGGCTTTAATTTGTTTCATCTTCAAGGGGATGGGAAAGGAGTAAGTTATTTTCCAGGTTACTTTTAGCTGTATTACTTCTCTTTTAACTTTTCTCTTTACTTTTAGCTCATAGAAGTAACTACAGTTATGTAAAAGTCTCCTTTACGTACCTTTATTGTAAGATATGAGTTTCTTTTGTTGACTGAAAAACTATTGACTTAGGTGTTTTGTCACCAAAAAAGATCTATTCAGTGAAAAAGAAAGGGTTGCAACCCGGTGCATGCAGACATGGCAAGCCCTGAGCACACATTGCACGGCTGCCAAGATGGAGAGGTATTTATAGAAAGGAAAAAGGAAGTTAAGGAGATGGGTAGTTACAACCATAGAGCTTTATTCTAAGCATAGAGCTCTTCCTATAGGGTTCTTCTGATGCGATAGAGTGGGAAAATTCTTCCCATAAGCCCTAAATTAGCAGTCAATGTAGGAATTGCTAGAGCTTATGGTCTGGCTGATCTAGACTGCTCCAGAGTTGATCAGAACTTTGAAGAAACAATGTAGTAGGCCTATAACTTAAGCAGGTAGGAATTGATGTCTCATGGTGGATATGATGGCAGTGGCAGTAGTTGATAAAGAATGGGAGGAATAGGTGGAAGAAAAAGGAAAAGTTGTTTAACGCATTTACATTTTAAAAAGTTAATTCCTCTGTATCCTGCTCCTACTGTTCTACTCCATTTTTAGAAAAAGAAGTGTTAAGCCTTTCAGTGTCTTTGTTTCTGATTAGAAAGTTACTGATTCACCTTATTGTTTTGTAACATCGTCATCTGAGAAAGCCCATAAAAAGCTTTAACTACAGCTGGAAGCATCTCTTTTCTTTGGTGTTGAGAGGCAGTTT